>NC_045161.1:1708126-1748126 GCF_900700415.2 Clupea harengus | reverse complement strand
GCCATATCAACACAATGACTGTGTGTCTGCTCAGACTGTCAGTGCAGTGTTATCTCCATGGCAACCCTGCAGCAGGTGCAGAGGTCCAGTTCATGCAGAAGCAGCACGTGCAGCAGCTGGCAGGCCTGCAGGGGGAGATAGAGAGCCTGCGCCGTGAGGTGGAGAGGACCAGGGCACACCGCCAACCCCCTCCGCCCCCACCTCCACCCCTCTTTTCGGGAAGACTGGGGGCTCAGCTACAGGCCCCCTTTTCTCTGGTGAGTGTTACCTCCTAAGGCCTAAGGGTTGGGAGAGATTTGATTGAACGGAAACCGTGTCAATCACAGAGGTCCACACAAAGTGGTGGAAATACACATTTGTCTTTCTTTCATTCTACAAGTCTTTCATTCATTCATTCATTCATTCATTCATTTGTCTATTCACTTGTTCAGTGCATAAACAGAATTTCCACATCTACACAATTTAGGTTAATGTTAAAATTCCTCGGCATTCTGAGGTCACGTATAGTTCCTGGCCCACGCACAGACCCAACACACAGTACTCCTAGAGGTCTTGATGCTCTTCATTGCTGTGTCCCTGCTAACTCAGGAGCAGTGTAAAGCACAGCCCCCCCTGCTGGGTAGACGCCTCCTGGACACCTGGGACACACTGGGACCAGCTCCATATGACCCTGCGTAAGCAAGCTTTTCTAGAAGAACAATGCACTAACAGGCAGACCCACGCATGCACACAGCAGTTTCAGTCTATATCCATTCACTTCTTCATTTCATTTGTATATACCGTATGTGTGTATATATATATAGGGTTGGTAGTGTTTAGGTCATGTTCGTGTATGTGTTTGCATCTCTGTGTTTGGGTGTCTTAACATCTGTATGCCTCTGCGTGTCTGATTTCGCAGTGCTGGCTTTGTGATCTTCTATGACATGTTAGTGGGTGTGGATGCCCCGCTCAAGGCGGTGCGTCTGGTGGTAGGGCTCTTCTCCCTGGGCCAGGAGCGGGGTCGCCCCACCCCCCTGCCCCCTGTGCAGTGCCAACCCGCTGGGGCTCTGCCTTACCCCTACGACCTGCCCACGGTGGGCAACTACGCTATCCTGGCTGCCAAGCAGCCCGTGCCAAGGTCAGAATAGCAATTTGGTCTTTTAAAAGGTTTATATGTATTAAATTAGTTCACATTACAGAGAGCGATTAAACTTTTCCAGGATTGGAGAAATGCCACATTTTGAAAAAAAAACATCCATATTCAACCCAAACACTGATAAACCCAAACCCAATCACGAATCACCACATTAAGTATAAATACTAAATAAATAACCCAAACCCAATCACGAATCACCACATTAAATATAAATACTAAATAAATAACCCAAACCCAATCACGAGAACACAATCATTTAATAAAAGATGAATGTGTCTAATATCTTCCTCAATACTCCTAAAGGATACAGCCATCCCCCTCCCTCTCTCTGCTGGTGGAGGTTCAGGCCGCTGGGGGTCTGGATCCATCTGGCCAGGAGATCCAGGACCTGGTGTCCCGTGGCTGGACCCGGCTGCAGCTTTTTGACCAGCAAAACCAGGTCCAGAGTGGATACTGGAAGGTTCCTTTTAGGATCTTACCTGTGAAACCATCCCTGTCATCGGGACAGGTCAACTCAGTGCCCCAGGTAGGTTTAATACTGTAGAAGCATTTTACATTTACATTTACATTTAGTAATTTAGCAGACGCTTTTGTCCAAAGCGACGTACAATGGAGAGAACAGTCAAGCTAAGAGCAATAAAGAACATGGTGTAACAATAAATACTACTTTACATAAGAATTAGAAAAACAACCTAGAAAGGGAAAAAAAAGTGCAGGAATGTAACTGCTGAAGTGCAAGTTAAGCGCTAGTCAAGGTGCCAGTTAGGAAGGGAGGTGCTCTCTGAAGAGTTGGGTCTTCAAAAGCTTCTTGAAGGTAGAGAGCGACGCCCCTGCTCTGGTAGTACTAGGCAGTTCGTTCCACCAACGTGGAACTACAAATGAGAATAGTTTGGATTGCCGTGCTTGCACAGACAGAAGCACTCGGACCCAAGAGGTTTGGTAGACGGGCAGGTGTGGTGTACTGGTTTCTCCTCTCTCTTCTTTGGGCCTACAATAGAGTCACAAGTTCACACCTACAGCACCTCACATAACTCAGCATATGAATGAGACTGAATTCATGTAACCTCACTCATATCCTTCAGATGGACCACATATTCTTACGCAGATGATATTACTAGGAATGATATTGATTATGTTATTATGTTGTTTCACCCGGTTTTGTCGACACAGATAAAGTATTCCTCCTCTTTTTCACTAATACATTCGAATGTAAATTGTTTATTTACATTGATTTATTTCTGTACAGCTTGGTAATATGGAGTTATATCTGCGAGTGGCAAATGCACGTGATGGTGAAGTTCAATCCCTAGCTCAAGTTGATCCAAGTGACAGAAGCCATTACAAGTACCCTGCCTTGGTAGGAAACATTAATATATTCCAATCATGTATCCCCCAAACACATCACTCTGAAACATGCATACACTTTGTTGGAAGAGAGACACAACATTTTCTTTCTGCCAAGATGTGTGGGCTGAGTGACTTTGTCAAGGAAAGTTTCTGTTGTCTTTGCAGGCCTCTGTGGCCTATGGAGGGAGTGCGCCCCATCATCTGACATCACTACAGCCTCTCTTCAATTCTGCTCCTTGTCCTCCTTCCTCTCTTGATCAGGTGGACCCTCCCACTGTGGAGGGGTCCAATCAGAGGTGAGAAAGAGACCACGCCCCAACCCTGGTGTTCCAGACAAATCCAGATCATTTTGGAGTTGGAAAAAGTCCTACGCTTGTAGACCGGTCCCTGTGCTATTTTGGCCTTGTATCATTTCAATATTCCAGAACTCTGGGTTGGGGCCACTTTCTCACCTTTGTGAATGATGATTCAAGTGTTTACATCATTGTGTGAAAGAATCGTGGGATGCTGATTCATGCATAATAGAATTACATTTTTTTGTGTGCAATTAAAGTCATTGTCAAACTGGAACTCCTTACCTATTTTGTCGAGTCTTTTTTATTAACTTATTAGTCAGTAATGTCAGGACAGCATGAATGCTCTTAACATTTCTATAGAACTATCTGAACACTCTGCCACCTTTCTTATTGATACACTTCGTTTCATTTACTCATGTTTATGGTTCTTGGTGAAAGAGGGTGTCCACCACTCCTAATGACACATCAAAACTAACCTAACTAACTAACCTAACAAGAACAAGAACAGGTTTGAAATGATTCACTGAAATGATGTAGGCAGTATTTTACCATCGTTTATATGGCTGTTGGCTGCACAAAGGACTAGTAGTAATAGGTCCCTCAAATCCCTCAAATCCCTCAAATAGCCTTTCAGTACTAAAGTAGTCATGAATAACATTGCACAGCAGTTCAACTTCTGTTAATCTGTTTCAGTTGGTGCTGATGTTTTTGCCTTGTAGTGATCTAGAAGCTGTGAAAGGAGAGGAGAGGAAGAGGGAGGGTTTTGGAGTCATCCTAGATAGGGTGAAGGGGGCCCCATCAGGACAAGGCAGTCTGAGGCTGACGGGATACAGACGCACATCCGGACAGGTGGGTTCAGCAATAGTCTGAAACAATGAAAATATTACACGTACTCCAATGTGCAATTTACATTTCACAAAAGACTCCAATGCATTCCTGATTGCATTAGACACACATTCATATGTTGGCTATAAGACTAAGGTCAAAGTACACCTCAAGTACACTCAGACACACACGTAAGAATTGTTGGGAACTGTTGAATTGATAATTTGCTTAAAAGACAAAAGTTATGATTCTGATCAGTTCATTCCTGCTATTCCCACCCCACCCCCCTTGTAGGTCATCATGTGTGGGAGGTCTGCTGTGCTCTGCTGTTCTTCCACAGCGTCCTGCAGCATCACACATGGACAGTTTATATACGGGGAACAACAGGTGCTTAAGCTCTCATCTGTACATATACAGTACATACTATGATCTCATCTGTACATATGCAGTATATACTATGTCTGATCACACTGTTGTCACCTGTCACACACAAACACATACACTTTTACCTGAACAGATGAATGTCTGAATTAATGGAAACTTTGGGAATTTCACCGGCATCTGGTCCAATAGAGACTTTCAAAATGATGTTTTCTACTGTGTTATGCTCCGAGGGGATGTTGTTGTATTTGCTTGCCAGTGTAACATGCACACATTTACACAACGGGAAACATTCAAAGAAAGCTTGACGTACGTACCCATCAGGCCTACTTTCCTGCCATCCAGCCAAGAGGGGACATGATCCTGATCGTACGCCTCTACCATCTCCCCGCCGATGGTGCTGCGCTCTTCAGACGCCTACTGTGGCAGAGAGAGGTCCCGCCCTGGGAGACGGGGGGGGTTCTAGCGGGGAACCTCCCGACCCGTGAGGAATGTGTTGTAGCCTGGGGGGCCATCAGGCTCACTAGGCCTGGGTCTCCATGTGAGTTAGTCAAACACAGTAGGGAGCTGTCTTTTTCTTCGTGCCAGCTTTCTGTGGGGAAAATGGGTATGATAATAAGTGTGTTGAAGAGATCTAGATCTACTAGTCCATGTGTTCTGCACCCTTCTCCTAATAAGCCCAGGGGTCCAGAGGAGAGGAGAGGAGAAGCCTCTGGAACACAGGCACTCATCTGGTCCCACTCTATTGCACTCCAGTCCCTGCCGTGGTCTCTCTCAATCCACTGGTATGCACACTCTATTGCACTCCAGTCCCTGCCGTGGTCTCTCTCAATCCACTGGTATGCACACTCTATTGCACGCCTGTCCCTGCCGTGGTCTCTCTCAATCCACTGGTATGCACACTCTATTGCACGCCCGTCCCTGCAGTGGTCTCTCTCAATCCACTGGTATGCACACTCTATTGCACGCCCGTCCCTGCCGTGGTCTCTCTCAATCCACTGGTATGCAGCCAGTTTCTCAATTCATAGTCAGTGTGATGTTAAGGGTAATTCAGTCAACCCCATCATGTTCAGTATTATTTATTTTTGTGGATATGGATGTTTGTCTTTAAATGCTTATAGGAATGATTGTTCAAGTGTTTGTGTGTGTGTGTGTGTTTGTGTGCATGTGTGTGTGTGTGTGTCTGTGTGTGTGTGTGTGTCTCTGTGTGTGTGTGTGTGTGTGTGTGTGTGTGTGTGTGTGTGTGTGTCTGTGTGTGTGTGTGTGTGTGTGTGTGTGTCTGTGTGTGTGTGTGTGTGTGTGTGTGTCTGTGTCTGTGTGTGTGTGTCTGTGTCTGTGTGTGTGTGTGTGTGTGTGTGTGTGTGTGTGTGTGTGCGTGTGTGTGACAGCCAGATGACTGCCTGATGAAGCCTTTCAAGGCTTACGGTGGTGCTGCTGGGGTTCGACTGCACATCTACAGTGGACAGGCCTCTCCATTCCCTCTCCCTCCTGAGTCTCCAGTCCCTCACGCTCACGCTCACGCTCACGCTCACGCTCACGCTCACCCAAACCCCCCCACACACAGCCGTGAGGTCAGGGCTCAGTCACAACTAACCCAAATAGATTTCATCCTTAGCCCTCATGTTAATATCCGTAAGATGAGTTTGAAGGGTGACTTTACTGATACAATACAAAATATTATTGCACTGTATTTTATTATGCCCATGTTCTGATGCCCTCAGGGGGGATTTATCCTCTGTGAGCGAGTGAACCATCCAACGCAGCCCTTTTGCCAAGGCGATGTGGTCATCCTACACGTCAATGGCGCCCGCTTCCTTCCGGACTGTTCTACCATCAGTAGGGTCATGGGGGGAGTCTTTGACCACCATTACAACCAGTGAGCCATATCAGACGATAACTTTTTTACACAGCTTTAAAGGAGTCTTACTGTCAATGTCATTGGAAAAACCATCATATTTGGTTTGCCCTTATATTCACTTATGGGTGGGCTTCTTTGAGCAGCACAGTATTATGTGTGAAAGTAGCCTGTTTGTAATGATTTGCAGTATATTGAAATGTGAAAAATGTGTAAAATGCTGCTGTATTTTCAGAGTGGGCCCTGACATAGCTACAGGTATTGACTTGGACAGCAACATCTTCGAGCCCTCCTACAACTTCCGTCTAGAGCTACGGTGTCCAACTCCTCCACCCTCCTCCACTGTTTTACTGAAGGTAAAGACTGAAGATCAGTCAAGCCCTTGCTGACCATAATGCTGGACAATTTATTCTGCCTTTGCTTTTAAAAGGTTTACACAGTGGATCGGTTTAGCCTGAAAACAGTTATCATTGGATGGGCAGCTCTCGGACTGTTTGTGAAGTCTGGCAGTGAAACACAAGCCAGTGTAGACACCAGCCCAGAAAAGGTAGCGTGTTAAATCATTCTGATCTATTCACTAAATAAATGGCCTCTTATCCACACTGCTTTATCTGTGTTCACACTCACGTGTCGTAGTCCTCCCCTTGGTTAGTGCCTCAGTTCACAAATGAACATGCTGTTTATCAGGTATCTCTGAACGAGGGTGCCCACCAGCTCAGACTATACCACAAGTGTCCAGCAGCGGGCGCTCCTCTCTCCTCACAGGCCCTGTCCAGCTCCAGCAGGTACAGGGAAGTTGAGACAAACCCTAATCCTACCTATATGTGTGCATTATCCTTTATTTACCTGCAGATTACAATTGGAAAATCGATTTTTGCAAATCATTTGGACAAATTTGTGTTTCCACAGGATTGTTCCCTGCGCCACTGTGCTGGTGAGAGTGTCCAGAGCTCCAGGTCAAGGAGCCGCTCACACAGAGGTCAAGGGTCATACAGAGGTCAAGGGTCAGGCCCCACAGCTAGAGCAGCTCTCCCCCAGGCTCCACTACTCCGACAGGGTGTATTACTCCAGCTCTGCCAGGCCCACTCCTGGAGAAGCACGTCTGCTATCTGCCATGATCCACAGGTCAGACCGCCCCTTCAACCTGTTCTGACCGATATACGTACATCAGCAACTGAACAGACAGAATATGTTGCCCTCAGCTGCAAACATAATGGCCTTTCATAACTAACCTTTGTCATCTGTGGTTTGTGTCTTTCATTATGAATGGTATGTTGTGGTGTGAAGCATAAAGCCTCTGTTTTAATTGTGATTGTGTGTGTGATATAGCAGGCAAGTCATGTATTCATTCATTTAAAACTTAAAAAATACCATGATTGAATCTCCCATAGGTCCTCTGTTAGTGTGCGAGAGGCTGCCCACTTTATCGCCGGGGACTTATGGGGTACCGAGCCGAAATCAGACCTGGAGATCGGTGACTGGATATTCCACAAACTGAGCCATGACAACTACATCTGGCCACAGCCCTTTAACCTGAGCCTGCTCTCTCGCTACTCCTGTTCCGACGGCTTCAAGGTGAGTTGGAGGCACAAGGCCAAAGAAATCGTTGCTGATTGTTTTCTTTCATTTCAGGACACCGAGGTGCACTCGATCAGGTCTAAATGATGTGTGTGTGTGCCGTGGAGAGAGAGACAGGTGGTGATGATGGTGCCCTCCAGGTCTAAATGATGTGTGTGTGTGCCGTGGAGAGAGAGACAGGCGGTGATGGTGCACTCGATCAGGTCTAAATGATGTGTGTGTGCCGTGGAGAGAGAGACAGGTGGTGATGGTGCACTCCAGGTCTAAATGATGTGTGTGTGTGCCGTGGAGAGAGAGACAGGCGGTGATGGTGCACTCCAGGTCTAAATGATGTGTGTGTGCCGTGGAGAGAGACAGGTGATGATGGTTGATCTGTGTGTGCCGTGGAGAGAGAGACAGGCGGTGATGGTGTGTGTGCTCTGGTCCTGCAGGTGTGTGTGGACAGGGCTCTGAACCTGCCTTGGGCTGCCTTCCCCATGGGCATATGCACTCTCTGCCCCCCTGCTGCAGTTTATCAGGGTCCTCCCTGGCTTGCCTACGACCACCCTAACTTCATCCAGCGCCTGGCTCTCAACAGCAGCCACAGCGCCCCCCAGTGGTCCGATGGATTCATGGTACTCAAAATTCAAGTTGTATCACTTTTTCATTTTAAACTGCCTATTCTGAGACATTCTCGCAATACATATTTAACTAGACTGATTACATGATCTTATACAATACGTTTAATTTGATACCAAGGGTAAAGAGGAGCAATATTCAAATTGAAGTAGATCTACTCATTTACTGAGCCAACTGATTTCACCATCCAGATTATTTACAGATCACTTCCTCACAGGCTGATTTGATATAATCTGGTAGTAAAGCCGGTGAAGTCCCAACTCTGGGAAGATTTCAGTTATTAATTTACACAAACGTGGAAAAAGAGACACGATTTGAAAAAGAAACACCTTTTGCCTCTAATCTCTTCTGCAGTCTTTCCATGGGCGCGTGTACCATCAGTTCATGACGGCCATCATCCACCTCTATGCAGTGTCTGTGCTTCCCACTGAGGCGTCCGACGACATGCCCGACCTAAACGATGGTCAGGAAACGAGACTTTGTCTAAAACTTGGGCAGCAGTGTTGGGCAGCTGTGCCCATCTTTACTCGTGGATACTGCAATACAACAAGCTACCAGCTGCCTCTCATTCACGGCGCCCCGTCACAGGTTAGCCCATCGAGTTCTGCTACTTCCAAACTGTTCTGTTTAGTTCCGACAGAAAACATCATTTGCAGTTTGTATATGTTACACTTATTTTTAATATGAATTTACTCTTGAGAGTCATAATGAAAATGGTCACATTGGAATTCTCTGCCTCTCACTCCCCTCCTAGAAAGTGCTTAGTGCATTGAGCAATGGGAAATGCAAGCATGTTCTAAAGGATCTGCTGCAGAATAATGAGGTATGAAGCCTTCTTTTAAAGTAAACTAAACGCACCTGGTATAAGACCCGTAAGCCTGACTGACAGGACTGAGCGGTCTCCTTCCTCTGGCAGGTGCAGCTGCTCTCGGGAGCCAGTGTGTGTGTGAGAGTGGCCGACGGGCGCAGGCACCAGGAGTTGGACCAACCGGAGGCGAAGGTGAGGTTTCTTCCCTTCGCAGTGAAGTCGGCATTATATTATACAGTAATATATGTATTATCATCCTCCAATTAAGGGCCACAGCTCTAGTTCTGCACAGTTTGACCATGCGGTGTGGACTGCTTTGATTTATATATTTTTTTAAATGGTGTTCATTGTCCTATAGTGATGCATATTGAACTATTCAGTTAAGCGTGGTAAAGTCATGTACAGTTGGATTTCTTAAACATTCGGAGGAACCTCCACCAAAACACATGAAGTTAATTCATTAGCATGTCCATTAGGGTGCATGAAATTGCAATGCAAAAATTAAATCTCAACAAATCAAACTGTCTGGGGTTGCATTTTGTTTGGACACACATAAAAATAACTTTTGCAATTTTTTGGGGAAAGTTCATTGAGATTTAGAGGTGGAACACAGCATGTGAAAAATATGAAAATGGGCCGTTTTGGGTGTTTTCTTAACTTTTGCATTTTTTGCACTGGTTTTTTCTTCAGGACATGCATATTCTAGTTCTTGAAACCAAACATTGAAACCAAAGCCAAAAGTGGCACCAGAGAACGACATAAAAAAATGAAGCGCTTTATCATGGCTCCCCAATGGGTAAAAGCTGATGTGCCGTTCCATCTCTAGATCACCACGTATCGCAAAAATATTTTGCATTTATTGTTTTTGCATGGATGGTAACACTGAGCACCCAGACAGATCAATATGCTGGAATTGTGTATTTTGATGCACCCTAATGTCCAGTTACTGACATGCTGTCTTTCGATTAGGATGCACACAGATCTTTGGTGCATTTCCTAAGCGCCTCAGACACACAGAAGCCACTGCTCACCTCTCCTCCCCTCCATCAACTCATACCAGAGAGGCTCCAGAGCAAGCCAGAGGTCTTCTCAAGGCTACTGGCCAAACTATTTAGAGAGGTAACATTCATTACCCGTTAAGCCAGATGACCCTCTGTATAACCATGTATAAAACCCACACAGGGTTATATTGTATAGCCCAAACTAATTATGCATTTAAACTTGGCATTTTATCCATCCCACCAGGTTGTGCACCAAGAACTGGGTTACTTTTCCCACTGCAGGGAACCACTTAAGCCAATGGGTCCAGTCCCATCCCAATAATGGGATTGTTTAAAGCATGTCCAACTCTACCACTCCAGCCCAGTGCAGGTTTGGTTGCCATCCAAGATGAGGACAAAGTCCTATACTGGACATGCCTGACTGGGGATGGAATGGCTAAAAATGAACTTCAGGGAGCTTGACATAGGAGTAGATCGATTTAATCTAATCCAGTGCATTGATTAAGATACTCCAGACACATGTCCTCACAACTACAAATGTACCTAGATAACTGAATTCCATGCCAGTAGAATGGACTTTAACAGACAGAGGTCATATCAAATGCAATAAATACAGAAATTGCTTTGCAAATATTCTTTATTTCATTTTTTTACTACAATTTTACAAAAATTGGACAAAGAAGAAAAGATCATAGTGACGAAAAAGGGACTTATTTACAACACAGAGGTTTTATCTGAAGGGGCTAAGCATGCTCTGCTGGTAGAGGGATGACTGGTCAGTTGCCAGGGAAATGGAATCACGCTGAGGCCTAAAAGGAGGAAGCAACAGACCAACATTAACACACAAACATCAAACACACCTAACTGAAATGAAAATTTCATTCAAGTCCAACAGCCAACTCAAGTGAGTCTTGACAGGGTAATCCTTGAAGGGAGAGGGAAAAAAAAAAAAAAACGTTTGATCACAAGCTGCTGCCACCCTTCCAACCTCCATTAAAAAAACCAGCGGTTTGCAACTGGCCAAATACTCCATTAGAAATGCAGAGGTTACTATTGGAACCAATAGGACAGTTGGGCTACGGATGAGCCTTCTGCCCCCTGCTCTAGTGTAGGCCAGGGAGAGGGAGAGGGTCTGGGAATCCTATCAACAACTCGCCTCCTGTTCCTTTTTCTCCTGAACTCCTTTGCCGTTGCTTGCGGAGTCCCCACTGCCATTTACTGTAGTAGCCTCCTGTTTGACCTTTTTAGCTTCACTGGCCTGTTTTGGGCTCCCCTCCTCTGGTTTCCTCTGTTCAGGAACACAAAGCGGACAAGACAAATGGGTCTGGGGGGCAATCGCTGGCGGGCCACCACACATCACGCCCTCACTCACTCACTCTAATCCTTCCAAAATCTACCACATCACAGACAAATGGCAACCAAACAGCATCAAGCCAGAGAGCAAATACACACAGAAGTGCACCACCTAGAGAGCAAACACAGTACTGCACAAACCTACTACACAGCAGATACTCCAAGGCAGCACGACCACAAGCACAACCACCTCACAAATTGTACTCAAATCTCAAAGAAGGAATGCAATTTACACACGGCAGGAAAATGAAAAGGGGGGGGGGGGGGAGAATGGCATGTGATGAAGTGCCCTGGAGCAGGCGGATTAGATGTGGAAGAGAAGCAAGCAGTTCCCACTCGGCCGAGGGCAGAAATGGAATCTAGGGCTAGGTGGCGGGCGATTGGACTGAAGTTACGGGTTCAGAACCTGGACACGGCATACAGGACATTAGCACATTACAGGGCATGCCGTGTGCGCCTCCAAAGAGGAGGAGAAGAGGGGTTTTATCTCCAGTCCGCTCACCTTCTTCTTCACCAGGTGGGAGATGTCCGATGCGGATTTGGAGGACGCAGCCCCCTCTGCTGGCTTGGATGGCTTGACTGAAATCTAAAAGGCAGGAGCACACCAGTGATTAATCAGCCAGTCAGACCAGAAAGCAGGCACACAAGGAGAGGGTGGAGGGGATGCTTACCTGGTTGACCGTGGAGGAGGAAGAGGAAGCTCCACCATTTTCAGTTGGGAATGCAGAGGATGTGGAGGCACCACCCTGAGAAGATCATGGACGGGGCAGGGGGGGGGGATATTAAGCATTTTAAACCGGTTCACCTAAATTAGGGTTCGCCTGTACCAATACACTGAACAGGCATTTTAAACTGGTTCCCCTGTACCAATACACTGAGCAGGCATTTTAAACTGGTCCCCCTGTACCAATACACTGAGCAGGCAGGCATTTTAAACTGGCTCCCCTGTACCAATACACTGAGCAGGCATTTTAAACTGGCTCCCCTGTACCCATACACTGAGCAGCCATTTTAAACTGGTCCCCCTGTACCAAGACACTGAGCAGGCAGGCATTTTAAACTGGTCCCCCTGTACCAAGACACTGAGCAGGCAGCCATTTTAAACTGGTTCCCCTGTACCAAGACACTGAGCAGGCAGGAAAGGAATGAAAGCTCACCATGGTCTGCTGAATGGCAACAGAAGCAGCAGCAGCGGTCTTCTGGCTCTCCTTGGCATCCTCAATCTTGTCCTTGATCTCAGGCAGCAGCTGCGTCAGTTCGTCCAGCTCGGTCTGGTCTTCCTTTACGGTCTCCTCCGCCTTCTCAATCACCTTCTGGAGCATGGCTGCCAGAAGAGAAGGAATCCACGTTCATGTCATTATTATTATTATTATGATTATTTTTTTTAATAAAGTTACTTAGGAGGCATGTAAGCAGGCAGAAGCTTCAATGGCAGGACATCAGAATGTCATTTTCCACCGTTGCTCATGGCTTAGAACAGGGCGAGTCGAGTTGACTGACACAAACATAAACTAGAGTATAGGTAGACATCTTACCCACTCTGGTCTCGATCACTTTAATAGAGCTGTTGAAGTGGTCGATGGCCTGTTTATACTCGTTTGTGAAGCTGAAGGTTATGCCAAGCTGGTAATGAGTTTCTGCCAGTAGACGACTGTGGGGTGACAGGTGTTTGAGCTGCAGGGCCAAGCACTCCTGGAAGTCTTCAAGGGCTTGACCATAGTTCCCTGTAACACACAAAACTAGCAGTTAGGCAACACAAGCACTCGTCACTCATCCAGAAGCTGAATCCGGGTCACATCAACTAAATAGCATGTGAATTACTGGGCAAGGGGCACTGATACAGAAGAGGCCTAAATTTCGCACTATATATATATATATATATATATATATATATATATATATACACTTTTAATTTAATTCTCTACTGGTGATATTAAGGGGTTAGATTAAATATATCTATAATTATAATTTAATTTTTTTTGCACTGTATCTGAGTTATGTTTCTTTGATGTCTATTTTTATGTGCATGTAATTTCTTTGTGCATATTATGTATTTGCTGTAAAGCACTTTGAGCTGCATTCTTTTGCATGAAAGGTGCTATATAAATAAAGTTTTATTATTACATACCAGATTCAGCACCAACTTCTCCTAGTTTCAAGAAGATCTGCGCCATCATCACTGGTCCTCCTTGCCTTCTTTCCTGTAGACAGAATAAAGAAATAAAACCTCCTTCTCCTGATCCTCCATTCAGGATGGGAGGCAGAAATACACTTTGCCTTACCTTTTGTAGATTACTTTAGCCACCTCCAACATCTCCCAAGCCAGCTGAAGGTTTCCCACTTCATCCTCACTCTCCTGTGTGAATGGAAGCGATGCAACACGCATATTTAAGGCATTTGACTCAACTGTTTTAAAAGATCTGATTAACCCGTCAACTAACTAGTCAGAAGTCTGGTTGACCGCAGTGTCCACCATTGAAATAAAGCAAACCTTATCCTCAGCATTTTCTTCGTCTTCATCCTCATCATCGTCGTCGTCATCATCATCTGAAATACATCACAAGGGAAATGAATGTGTAGCCAATAAACACACACCAAGGCAGCGTAATGGGGTCGGGGGTGAGGGGGTCAGAGTAGTGTTGTCCAAATCCCCTGTGCAGCAAGAGAAACCACCGTGCAAAGGGCTTCCAAACCCACACCTCAACCCCAGTGCTGAAAATCCCCACGCATTCTCTCCGTTCTACCTCCTTCGTCCATCTTGTCATCCTCCTTCGTCTCCCCATGACCATTTTCTTCAGACTTCTTTACACCATTCTCCACCTTGTCCTCAGAGGCAGTCGTTTCAACTTTATCCTTCACCCCATCCTCTATGGGAGACTTGGTGGCAGACGCATCGCCCTCTTCTTCTGGAAGATCCTTCTCCATCTCTTCATCCTCTTTCTCTGGGAGACCTTTGGGTTCTTCAGGCTTCTCTTCAGACTTTGGCTTCTCTTCCACCTTTGGCTTCTCTTCCACCTTTGGCTTCTCTTCCACCTTTGGCTTCTCTTCTGCCACCTTCTCAGAGACTGTAGGTTCTTCAGGCTTTGCTTCCACCACCGGCTTTGCTTCCACCTTTGGTTTCTCTCCTTCCACCTTCTCAGAGACTGTAGTTTCTTCAAGCTTTGCTTCCACCACCGGCTTTGCTTCCACCACCGGCTTCTCTCCTTCCACCTTCTCAGAGACTGTAGTTTCTTCAGGCTTTGCTTCCACCACCTGCTGCTTCTCTTCCATCTTTGGTTTCTCTCCTTCCACCTTCTCAGAGACTGTAGTTTCTTCAGGCTTCTCTTCCACCACCGGCTTCTCTTCCATCTTTGGTTTCTCTTCTGCAACCTTCTCAGAGACTGTAGGTTCTTCAGGCTTTGCGTCTACCACCATTTCCTCTGGCTCTTCTGTACCCTCCACCTCTTCCCCCTTTTCTTTAGATACTTCTGCAGTTTCGTCCGGTGTTCCTTTGGCTTTCTCTGCATCGCCATTCATGTTTGTCTTCTCAGCCATAGCATCGTAAACCTGCACTCGAAGCTCATCCCTCGTTTCTTCTACATAGCCACAAACATGGACATTAGCGCAGGCAGATTAATCCCTCTACCGGCAACAATTACCTTACAGTTTACCTGAACTAATTTACCTTCCAAATTCAAAGTTAAAAAAAATTAGCTGCCATTAATTATTCGATAAAGCCAGAGTTGCAAAGAACATTAAAAAAAAGCTAATTAAATAATTCAATTGGAAACCAACCATCTAGGTTATCAGCACTTTCAATCTTTGAGTCATTCTGCTTTTCACCCTCTTCAGAAGACTCCTCTGGAACTCCCTCCAAAGCATCGCCAAGAACAGTATTCTCCATCCTGCAACACCAGAAAAAAGGCATTAATACAGCTACATCAGCATCAACCACCACACACACACACGCGCGCGCTGCACTTGAGCATTTACAACTAAACTCCACAACAGGTAAACATCTCGGGATTAATAAATAACAGGAAATACTTTGGCCGTACCTGGCGAGTTCCAGTAGGGCTTTTCCACAAAGGAAGAATGCTTCTCCACACTGATCAGCAGTATCACCATACTTCTCAGCCCTAAACAAAGTACCGTAGATCTCATTTTAGAATGTGACTGGTGGTCTGAGTTTTTAGGAATAAAGCCCAAACATGCAGCTGTTACTCACAGCATCCCACAGGCCTCCTGGAACACACCGACTGCAGAGACCACATCCCCCATGACCATGTGTCTATTTCCAGTTCCAATCAGTTTCTTGGCCTCTTCCAGTACATCCTCTAGGCTGAGAGCACAACAGCATAAGACACCTTTAAGCAATAAGGAAAAGTATGTTTGTTTTTATTTATTTATTTATACACTCACCCATCTGCTGCAGCCGCTGCATTCGATGAACAGGGTTTCTCATCCATGCTGAAAAAATAAACAAAATAAACAACATTCAGATCATTCTGAAAAGGAACGAACTCCAGTATTTGCCACCCTGCAAAGTCGCCAGAGTTGTGCGCAATTAGTACATGCAGGTGATTCTAGCAAGTGCTGTAGAATCGGTTTGTTGTCAACCACGTCAAGCATCACGTGCATGGCGTGCGCCTTGCCCAAACAAGTCTGTACTCATTAAAGTTGCAATACGCTAGACAAGATATTAGCACATTGCTTAAAGAGCATTAACGTCTGTTAAAGTAGGGTTCTCACCATATCCAAAAGCACAGCGTTACGTTAACTGTACAAACGGTTACCAACAAAAGCACCAACGATGCTTACAAAGACGAAAGTTCTGCGCAAAAACATTAAAATGAACGCGTTTCGTCCACAAACTACAAATTGCTATAAATCGCTCCTACCAAAACGTAATGCAAGCACTTAACAACCAAATCTTGCTTGTATTTGCGGTTAACAACCATCGGTGTTTCGCCACGCAAACTGATGTTTTGCCGTCCCGACAACAATAGCTAACGAACACATATCAAAGCTAGCTAGTAAGCTAGCCAAGGTAGGTCTACTGGTGAGACTGATCTTGGCTTCACAGTTCGCGGAAATAGTGGTGCCATTATCGCTAGCGGGAGGGAAATAAAAAAGGCATTTTGCTTGAGCAAAATGACAGACCAACTAGAATCGTGTAGAAGCAACTCTCCCGCCAATAGAAAGTAAGTTGGTATGGGCTTCCCACCACGCCATTCGACTGCCTGCAATAATAAGACTAGCAGCAGCAAGAAAAATCGCACTAACGACACGCCATTCTCCAGAATACGCTCACTCCGCATCTGTTACATTAGCAAGCTAGCCAAGAAACAAAACAAAAAAAACCATCAAGCACACAGCCGACTAATAGACAAACAAGCTACGGATCAAATCAAATTAAAATTGTACCCTTACCTTACGGCACTGGCAGAAGCTGGAGTTTCTTCTGGCATGTTTTAATAGATTAGGGACAAGGACAGCACAGTCTATGGCAACTCCGGACGGATATATGCTCAATGTATGGCAATATGCGAAGAAGATGGCAGGTTTACGTGCCTAGATCCTTCACTTCTTCTTTGTTGGCGCCTTTAAATACAGACCCAGTCCTCACTTCCGCTGAACTTTCACCCTTTGGCAAAACGCGGGAAAATGAAATTAAAGGGAAAGTATCACAGGATTGCTGTGGCTGTACTCAGCTCCAAGACCGCTCCTATAACTTTACATTGCGACGCTAGAACTGACATACATTTTAGGGAAAAGATAAAATTCATAAACCTAAATTAAAAAAAGAGTCACATGATCGTATCATGCCAACATTAAAAAATATGTTTTTATGTGTTTTGTTGAACATATCGATATGTTGTGTAGCTGTAGAACATATTTAAAGATGCTATTTTTGTGTGTTCCCCCAATATTTACTTTTTAGTAGGCTTGTGTTACTCCACTGCGTCTGGAAGGTGGGTCATTTACCCGTAGCCTATGCATTAAACTGTTCAATATCTCTGTCTTTTACATCTATGTGCATTTATATGACTCCCTGGCTAAAAGGAAATAACAACTTCCTTGATGAAGTTAGTTTTTCATTTTTGAAACCTTTTTTCTAAACGGAAAGTTTATTTTTGTTTTTAATTACTTGAGTTATTTAGTGGAGTTTGCATGGTCTCCCTGTGTTCACAAGGGGTTTCCTCCAATAAGAACCCCAACAGAAAAAACATGCAAAAACGCCGGGCGCTGAGAAGCTGCCCACTGCTCCTGGGGGGTCCTGGAGGAAGGACGGTCCGGGATGGGTGAAATGCAGAGCGTACATTTCACAGCGACCTCAGGCCTGCGTGTGCGTGTGTTTGTGTCCTGTGTCGCCTTCATAAAATACACGTGTGTGTTGCAGTGTGCCGCTTGTGGCAATAAAAAACTGACTGAAGTCAGCCTTGGTTTTTTTTTTTTTTTTTTTTTTTTTTAGAGCAACAAACTAGCTATACAGTTTGTTTCTCATGTCAAATGTTTTCACGAAGGAGCTTCATTACTCCACTTATGTTCCAACTCAAGTTCTTCCACCTGGAGCCATACTGTTTGCCATGGTGGTCATAAATGAGACGGACATTTGCCAACATGGCACAGGAGTCGGAAGCAACCCAAAAAGAAAGCAATAAGCGTAGCCTTTAAAACCATGCTGACTGGACAGAGTAAAAACTTTATTTTGTGTAGTACATCAGAGGAAAGGAAAGGAACCAGGCGGAGGGGGTATGGGTTGTTTTCAAGGCACAGCAGCTATCAGCAAAGGATCTCAGTATGGGTCATTGAAAGGGTAATGAGGATGTCCTGCATCCCTTGGTACGGGCTTCCCATCCACCTGAAAGAGAAAAGACTTTCAGCACTAATTTAGCAAAGAAGTTTGGTTTACTTTACAGTAGATGCCCTGCAATAAGTCATTGCCACAGTTGTGCCCGTCATTGGTCTGTAGGTACATGGTAGTTACTGTTATTGGTCTGTAGGTGCATGGCACTTACTGTTATTGTCGGAACAATATAACGCCAGTTCCTGTTCAGTGCTGTGATACTGCTCATCTCTTCTGCCTCCAGAGTAAAGTCAAAGACCTGCTCACAAGCACACAATCAAGCTCTTATCAATCATTACTATTCCCAGATATCATCAGTTTGAATGCAAAATAATACAAAACAGCGTTTTACATCACAAAAGTAATCTGTGTGGATGTCTACCTGAATATTCTCTTTGATTCGGGACTCAGTCACACTCTTAGGAATAGTAACAATTCCTCTCTGGGTCTGCCATCTAAGGAATTCAAACAATATTTTATAATATTTGTGGTTGTTGTTGTTGTTGTTGGTAGGAGTAGTTGTAGTAGTACTACTAGTAGTAATATCTTGTAAACATGTATGGTCTATGAAGAGTTATAACATATTGCATTATGTTTAATTTAGCTCTTCCAGTACTTTCTATGAGGCAAATGCTGCGCAGTTAGCATTTCCAGGCCTACCTAAGAATGATTTGTGCAGGTGTTTTGTTGTATTTCTTGGCTAAGGTGGCAATATCAGCTTCCTCCAGCAGCACAGGTTCATCTGGGTGTTTCCAGGCTCGATCAGGTGACCCAAGAGGGCTGTAAGCGGTCATCACTAAACCTCTCTCCTTACAATGGGCAAGCAGCTCTACCTGTGCCAAGTACGGGTGACCCTCCACCTGAAGAGGAACACAGTCACATCATTACATTACAATACGTCAATCAGCCGATGGAGTCATCTGATAGGATTTGCAGTAAAGTAGTGATGATGTATGCTTGCTTACTGAGAAATGGACCCCCTAACTTTGACATTATTATGCTACTCCTGTTCCTTCACACAGTACATGCACTAACTGCAAGTGCTACTCATGAGTTCAGTCAGTTGAGTTCTGACATGAAGGAAAACGATGAAAAGGACTATGATACAGTGGAGTCAATGGCTTAATTACAAAAAGAAACAAAGAATAAATGGTTTCGTTCACAATAAAGGGTCTCACCTGAAGCACAGTGGGTTTGATGTTGGCCACAGAAAGGACGTCATCAATCTGACGGCTGTTAAAGTTAGACAGGCCTATGGCCCTCACCAGACCTTTCCCCACCAGTTTCTCCATAGCGGCCCATGTCAGCTTATAGTCTATGTCATCATAGAGAAGAGTTCCATCCTCCTTCTTAGGAAATGGTGTATCGCCCCGTCTGATCATAGACAAAGGAAGAATTTTCAGTTTCAGAATATCCCGCCTAAATCTCCCTAGATCCTCACCATGACAGGTCGTCAAACCATTTGCAATTTCATCTGTAGTCTCAATGTTATTGTCTCAATGACATTTACAGTTAACAGCAAACAACAACAAGACATTAAAGGGTTCAGTTCTTCTCTTTGGGTGTCCACTATGCCTTCCTTTAACACAGCAACAGAGTTCTTCTATTGGTTGCAAACAAAATCTAAACAAGCTGAATTATATTGGTTAGAGTTGGAAAAGCTGGCGTCAAATCATTCTTTATTTAGACATATTTCCTAGTCAGTCATGGAAGAAAGGGATGAGTGTGTGATCCTCTCTGAGAAGTGACTCACTGGAAGGCGTTGGGCCAGTGGATGAGATAGAGGTCCAGATACTCCAAGCTCAGGTCCTTTAGGGTTTTCAACAGAGCTGGCTCCACATCCTCAGGGTGGTGATGTGTATTCCACAGTTTGGATGTGATAAACACGTCTTCCCTCCTCAAGCCCTAGGGTACGATGGCAGAGATGGACATTCAAACCAGCCCTCCATTTTCAGGTACTGTGTGTATCGAATGTTGTCTTTGCAGTTTGATTATAAAAGACGTCTAGAGCTACTGTTAATGATATAATACTGAAAGAGATCATTTGAAAGATGCCATCAAAATGACACAATCATTGCATCTCCAAAAATTATGTTTTTAGATTTAGTCAAAACCAGAAAACTTCTCCTTTAAAGTAACATTATTTGACCTTAAAATAACGGCTTAAAAATAATTTTGGGGGTACACTGACTTGTAATATGGAGAATATCGTCTGTGCCACTGCAACAGTACTCCTTGTGTGCCTGGTATTGCACTATGTCACTTTGGGGAATTACATAATGCTTTGTGTCATCCGTGTCTCACAGAGATCTGTAGTTTTTCCATCTCAAAGTCAATCTCGGGTAAAATCTTGTGATATTACTCTACCTTGTCAGTCTACCTGCTTCTTTGGCTTCTGCCTTTGTTTTTCCCGGTTCCATAACCTTCAGCTTTTTAAAAAAACATGTGTACACTGGCCATTAGGGGGTCTCGAAGAGCAATTTGTATTTAATACAGTGGTCTAAAAGTGAGCTACACTCCGCAACTTTAGGGGGAGCTCAGTAGCAAAAAAGAAAATCCAAATTCTCAGTGTCATTTGTTTATGTTTTTGTGTTGTTTTTTAACTATTGTGAGCTGAAATAGGTTGTGTTGGACTCCTGTTTAAGCATAGCACCCATTTATACAAAAATGTTCACACAATGATCACAGTGTTAAGACAAAGGGTAAGGTGCAAGTCCATTCAAATGCACGGCACTAACTCACTTTATCAGGCCCAAAGGCCTCTTGCAGAGCTTGTCCAATCTCTGACTCATTACCATAGATGGCAGCACAGTCAATATGCCGATAACCAGACTGCAAAGACCAGATGACTGCTTGCTTCACCTAGAAAAATAATTGAACAAAACACAACAAAACACAACAAAACATCCGTTAAATGTTAACGCATGTTAAATCATGTAGCCTTAATGCATATAAAAAATTAGATTGATGACCATTCTAAAGCACCCCAGAGGTAGTGGCACCATTAGAAGCGGCTCCCAAATGTAGGATCTAAAAAGTGATTCGACTTCCAATGATAATTTTGATGACCCACCTTTCCGGGTTCACTCTTCCAGGTCCCTAGTCCCAAGAGGGGCATCTTCCTTCCTGTGTTCAAAACTGCAAAATCGTTCATCCTGGCCCTGTGAACCTGAAAGTAGATACAACCCAGACATACTGTAGTCTAAATTGATTACATTTCAATTGATTACATTACATGTTCTACCATCAGTGCAAGGATATAAACAAGAGCCTGTTATAGTAGCTTGAGGCCAAGCTTGAACCAACTGAGAAATGCAATTTGCAGTATTATTGCTGAGAGACTGCACCTCCCACACAAGAACAACAAAAGCGGAAGACCAGTGGATTTAGTCAGCTGATTCCAAGTGTCTGCCGAAAGAGGGACACACAGACCATAAGAATGTCTATGCCGACAAACCGCATCAGATAACCGTAACCTCACTTTAGGTTATTCCCAAAAACTATTGTGAACGTGCTTCAAACAAACAATGGAGAAATGTGGCACTCCTGCATAAAACTTGCACATACGTAAAGTAAAAAACGGGCAAAGTACTCCAATCTGACGTTTTGCCAGACTCGATAAAAGAATGAGCATGATTATAAAACACTGGATGGCAATACGGTTAACAAACGTATTCTGAACTCATAACTTCGAAGACACTAGACAGTGCAGTCAACAGTAAAAACAGTATGTAGTTTTACTACCGCTAGTAGCCTCGTAAGAACAATATAACAGCTAATGGTGAATTGACCAACTTATGTCAGATGCGATTGTCTCGACCGATCGTATGCCTCAGACATTTAATTTAAATTGCCAGCTGTGTTGTCAGCACTTTATTATCAGTATCGTTATATAGCAGTTAACTCACCAGTCTTTGACAGTAAAACTTATATTGATGGACAAAAGAAAAACGAGTGCATACAAATGTGTGCTGCAATTTGACTAGCCCCCATCAAGATAGGCTAGTCAGTTGATCAGAAAAAATGACTTTAAATAGTTTTATACTTACAGTTCTGACAAAAGAAAATGATTGCACGCGCACGTCTCAGTCCAGCTATGTGAGGTTTTGGTTTTGGAAATATTTTCATATATTCATTTTTGTGCACTACTTTTTTTTTTTTTTATGTTTCCGCATCCGGTCTTGTGATTCCGCCCTCATGAACGCAATATTAATCATGGTAGATGTCTAACGCGATTCCGAAGCGAACATTTTTGCAATCCAGTTGGTGTGTAGATCAGTGCATGACCACAAGACAGATACATGTGAGAAATTATGTCAGATAGTGAAATAGCCTAGATGAAAAGGATACAATACAAATGAAAGACATTTGGGGCAGTTACCGTCTCAACATATATCAAGACACAGCTATATATATATTAAATAGCTTATGTATCTTATTTCTCTACAGAGAACTATCAAATACTGGGATAAACAGGGTGCTGGATTACAGCCTAAATGACTACATAAACATTCTCTTTGAGGCAATGTTCATAGTAGTCTACTGCTAATGGTTCTGCATTGCAGGCATAGTGCAAGACCTAACTAACCTATTAAATATTAACCTTTTAAAACACATACTTGGACTTTTGGTTTATGCATTTCCATAAGGGCAGTAGACATTACTGAGTTCATTTCAGCCAGTTAGCCCTTCTGACCACATGGGGTAATGAATGTATGCATTACTATGTGCATTTTCAATTGTTTCTTATGAACTGTTTCCATCAATGTTATTTATTTTGACCAGTATTTAAATGATTCAATGTATTTGTCTGCTGGAGTCACAGTTCATGCAAATGGATGGTGCTGGGCACCTTATCACTTATCCATGTGAGTTTGAAAGATATTCACCTTCCTTATCTTAGTGTGGTATATGACATCAAGAGCTCGTGGGAAGAAAGCGCTAGGCTGGCTGTTTTTCTGTCTGTTCTGAATTTCAGACCCAGTGACTGGAAAATGGTGGGTTTTGTTCTACACATCTTAATATTGATAACATTTTCAAGAACATGTTGGGTTTTATTTCGAAATAAATGAAAATGTAAATTATGGCATTATAAATGGATCACTTCTTATGGTACTTAAAATTCTTATGGTACATTTGTATTATTATTATTCCACAAAAAAATTAAAAGATAATTACTGTATGTATGTACTTTAATTAACAATTGTTGTATGAAGCTGCATGTCCAGTGAGTACTGCACAATACTCCACTCTCTAAATGACTTACTTTGCTATCATGTAGGATTCAAATAGTTTCTCAAGTGATGCAAGACATACTGCTGTGTGTGGGCTACTTAATATATCATTATATGTAACACAATGGGGTTTGGTCTCACACACTATTATTAAGAAAAACATTGCCATTGATGTGGCTGTCGTGCATACTCGTCCATAAATAGTATATTTAGCTATTCTCTATTTTTTACAATGTTTCTTTCCAAGAGCACATTATAATTCAAATTGTATCCTCCTTATGAAGCTGACAGGTACTGTGCATTAGTGTGTTGATTTTTTATATTAAATTTAGAAATAGAATTTGTGGTCATAATAATTTAAATAATGCAAGGTTAAGACATAAAATGGGATCATGAATTAATTATAATGAATTATAATTAACTAATTAATGGAAAAATTTGATATGAAGCAATGTTGTTCTGGGACAGTGTCCATTTCAACATTTCCAAAAAGATCGTTCTCTTTGTGTACCCAGCATGAAGATTTCAAGTACATGAATTGCATCACTTCTGGTTTGGCTTGAAAAAAGTCCACTCTTGCTACACTACGAGAGGCCTCTGGCACAACACATCCCTCTCGAAGAGTGTGTGGGACCCGCATATTAAGAATTAAGGAAGTGGGACTTGCAAAAGCAGTGAAGGCAGGAAATGTTGTTCACTTTTTGCACTATCACTAAGAAAATCTCAGTCATATCAGTGTGACTTCCCTCACACACACACACATTCACTCTAGGAGCCTGAGCAGGTTTATTTTAGGTAGAGCACACGCAGATCAAACAACAGGAAGGAATGATTTTTCTGAGGATAGTTTTTCTCGTATTTGTCCATGTATTTCAAGGTAAGTCAGGTATTTTGATTTGCAATTTGATCATGATGACATTTTCAGAAGTGACCCTGTTACCATTGTGTATTCATAAGATGCCCTTACAGTGATTTTCCACCATGTCAAGATGAAGAGCAAATGAATCAGTGTGGAGAAGTCATGTGTGGATCATGCACCTTTATACAGATTTGAGTTCAGCAAAGCCCAGTCATTACAGTCATTACAAAACAGGCTTGTGTGGGAACAACATCTTTTTTCTTAAAATGATGTATATGTATCTTGTATTAATGAGTTTCCATTCTCACTCATCCAGGTCCTTATATAACAAATGAAATTTGCAAATCCATAGTCACACCATTTTACATGTGCGATGTTGAGTGTTGAAATGGCAATTGTTGTTACTTTGATGGCTTCTGCCTACTTAGGGATTTCTGTTGTGATGTAGTTCTATTCATTATGTTCACGACAGCTGTTGGTTTCAGCCACTGCCTGATGGCTTTTTGTAGTTCTGACCAATCAATCCTCACAGACAGACAGTATTTCCACTGTCGTCATGTAACTATAGGTACCAACAGCCTATGGACAGTCTCCAAGGTGGCTGTGCAGAATGGCACCTCTATCACTATCCCGTGTCACTACCACCGTGCGTTCAGGAATAACTTGAAGTACTGGTGCAAGGGCCGCAGTTGGAGCATGTGCAAGGTGATGGTCCGCACCACCTCTAAGCCCAGGACCGAGGGGGTGTCCATTACAGACGTTCCTTCTGAAGAGGTCTTCACCATAACAATAACAAACCTACAGGTGAAGGACACTGACCGCTACTGGTGTGCTGTTAAAAGAATTGGGTTCACCCGGTCTGATCTTAGAACATCAATGGAACTTCTGGTGACTGAAGGTGCGTACTGTGTGAGTCTAAACTAAGAGGGATCATGCTACAAAATGACAGGGTTAGTCAAAGAAATAGTACTTATGAATGTGTAGGGTTGTTGGCAAATACTAAGTTACTA
Organism: Clupea harengus; assembly: GCF_900700415.2. Classification (NCBI taxonomy): domain Eukaryota; kingdom Metazoa; phylum Chordata; class Actinopteri; order Clupeiformes; family Clupeidae; genus Clupea; species Clupea harengus. Next base: position 1,722,997 of record NC_045161.1, on the reverse strand, counting down.
CTTATCAGTATCTGTACAGGATACAGAAGGACAATGGCTTATTTTCAGCAACTGAAATGCGTGTTGCTCTGATCTTTGTGTAAAAAAGTGTGTATTATTTTGATGAAGTACATTTAATGATCCTGCCCACTGGCAGAGCAAAAGTATAACAATATGAAATGCATTCTGATTGAGTATAGGTTATTGGTGAGATCTCCCGGTAATGATTTTGGTCCAATAGTCATTTCTTTTGGTGATCATTCAAATCAAAAGAGACTGTCATTGTGTTACCTCACTTGTTTCAGATCCTCCAGATTTGTCTGTGAAGGAGAACATGGTGTCCGTTGAAGAAGGTGTCGACGTCAGCATTCCCTGTTTGTACGGAGACAAACTAAAGAACACGGAGAAGAAGTGGTGCGAAAGTGGAGATCTGCACTCGTGTCAGTCAGCACCGACCACACCGTCCCCGCAGGAGCCGCTTGTCACAATCGCTGATGACGGCCGCGGAGTTTTTACGGTAACTCTGCGGAAACCGAACAGGAAGGATACAGGCTGGTACTGGTGCTCAGCTGGTGACATGCAGGCCCCCGTGCATATTAATGTAACAGAGAGACTGGACAGACTTCACAACATCACCGGTGAGCTTGTCATACTGGCTACATAGATTGTCTCCTGCCCTGATTTTGTTACTGTTTTTCACTGAACCTATTGTGGACTTTCATGTTTTCTTCTGACCTAAGTAGAAATTCTTCTCTCACTCCTCATAATAAAACCAGGGCTGAGGCTGTTATTCTATCTTTCTATCCAGTTATCTGTTGAAGAGGACTTTCTTGTTAGTGACTGACTATAAGCTACTGGTGGTGTTTCTCTGTCTATGACCCACGTGACATAAAATGGACTCTTAACTTGACACTCTCCCAAGAAGTGGGGTGTATTGTTTAATGTTCATCTGTTTTTTGTTCTGAGCCACAGAATGGCCATATAAATCAGGCACTTGTGGGACAATGTGTGTGTGATTTTGGCTAACTGCATTTTCATATTTGAACAGCCACAACTCCGGGTGGTGTTTCAGCTTCTTCATGGGCCCAGCCCACCAAACCTTCCCCCGGCACATCTGCTGCCCCTAAGACAACATCTCACTCTCTGCTAACACATACTCCACAAGCAAATACATCTACTACAGCAGCAGCTGTCACTGATGATACTGCAATCCACCACAGGTATGACTCAACCTTATGTTGCCTTATTTATTTACAGAATGTTGCAAATGTATTTATTTATTTAAATGCCATTGTATGTCTTGATTGTATTCATCAGTTATGGACTATATGATGCAGTTCCTTCATTTAAATCTTTTTTTTTACCACTGTCGTTCAGGCGTCTGATTTGGCAGTCTATTGTGATTGGCATCGGCATATTAATGGCAATAGCCATTATTGTTGGGGCCTCCTTGAATTGTTGGCTTCGTCACAGTGAGTCCATCTGTGTCCTTGTGCAGTATGCTTGTTTCATATTTTACACGCAGCAGTTACATGAAAGAATCTGATGAGTCTTTGCGATTTTCCAAACTGTTTCTCTTTCCATTTACAGAGCGAGATCACATTAGGATAGCACTGGATGACATGACACACGAGCTCAATGTAAGTCTTTCATGGACTATCTTTAACACATGCTACATTACTACATATCCCTTATAGAGTGGAGGTGGAATGTTTCAAACATTCCCCAGCGCAGTCAAGCTAATTGATCATAAACTTGTCTGAAGGCACTTTCCCCTTCCTGCTAAAGATCTAGAGTGGCTTGCAAAAGTATTCAACCCCTGAAAGTCATCACCATTTTCTGGTTCACAGAAGATACTTACACATATTTTCCCAATCAGTATTTTCATTTTCACTTATGCTGTAGTATATTTTCAAAGGCTAAGTGAGTTATTTGTCTACTAAAATTAAAAATAGATATTATACATTAATTCATGGTAGAGAACGAACCTTTTTGCTGTCAGAGCCTTACATCTTTTGAGCGAGACAGTATCTCTGCCATTGTTCACATTTGGGATGGTGTTTCTTGAAGCATTGGATTGGCTAAAGACCTCCATTTGGGCTTATATGACCATATAAACCACTTCCTTCATCTTAAGCAAACTCAGTACATCCTTTAATGTCATCTTGTGAAAACACTAGCTTTTTGACACCCTCCAATAGAGTCCATATATAGCTGTTATGATAGTGGACTCCTCCACCTGCACCTCAATTCCAGCCACTGAACTTTTGTAGATTCTTTCGGGGTGATGTCTGGACACTGTCTCCTCAAATGCTTGATTTCAGGGACAGCCTTTTCCATAAAGAATCTGGGTGGGGTAGTGCATCTTCTACTTTCTTATGAATTCAATGGTGCTCAATTCAAAACACGTGGATACTCCCTTTGAGTATTTTCCTCACTTAAACATTTGACTCAACTTGTCTCTTTAGTATTTATTCCCTGTGCTGACCCTGAGACAGAGTGATGTTTGTGAGAGATCTCTACTTCTTATGAGTTATGAGTAATAAGTGGCACCACTGTATCGTTTGCAAATCATTTTTCATCTGCTTTAATCTGGAAGTGAATGTTTGCAATCGAAATATACTGATTTGGAAGATATGTGTAAGTGTCTTTCGTAACTGTAAAAATGGTGATGACTTTCAGGGTGTTAATACTTCTGCAAGCCACTGTAGATTTCAGAGAGTGGACAGGAACTGAAGTCTCCTTCTGTGTTTTACAGGAAGAACAGGATTTAGAGGAGGACACGGGGAATGACTGGACTCGCTCCTGTCTTTTGTACCATAGCGAAGATCCTGAAACCGAGAGAGAACTGTAGTTGGATTAGCCATTCTCTTTATTTGTGTATGGGATTGTGTATATTTGTGGATGGGATAGTGTTTGGTCTATTTTATTTCTCATGAAATGTAATTTTGAATAAAAAATAATGTGTTTAAGGCTAGAACATTCTGATCAATGCAGTCTTGTGAAAAACTGCTAACTGTTCTGATTAGTTGACATCATCTCCCTCACCAAAAAGGCACATCAGAGGATGTACTTCCTGCGGCAGCTGAAGAAATTCAACCTGCCAAAGGCAATGATGGTGAACTTTTACACCTCCATCATTGAGTCCATCCTCACCTCCTCCATCACCATCTGGTACGCTGCTGCCACTGCCAAAGACAAAAGCAGACTGCAGCGTGTCATTCGTTCTGCGGAGAAGGTGATTGGCTGCAATTTGCCATCTCTCCAGGATTTGTATGCATCCAGGACCCTGAGGCGTGCAGGGAAGATTATGGCTGATCCCTCCCACCCTGGACACAAACTCCTTGTGCCACTCCCCTCCGGCAGAAGGCTGCGGTCCATCAGGACCAAAACCTCACGCCACCTGAGCAGCTTCTTCCCGTCTGCGGTTGGCCTCATCAACAAGGCCCGGGACCTCCGCCCCCCAACACGGACTCTAGTCCCTTTTTTGCACACTCCTGCTGTAACTTAATATGTGTATTGTTTATTGTTTATTGTGTACGTTTATTGTTTGCACCAACGTACCACAAAAAAATCCTCGTAGGTGAAAACCTACTTGGCAGTAAAAACCTTTCTGATTCTGATTCTGATTAGAACTCCCTAGCAAACCAACACTTGTATACTGTGTAGTTGATCAGGGCTTTAAACCAATGGAAGTATACTGTATGAATTTGATCTGGGCTTCAAACCAACGCTAGTATACTGTATGTATTTGATCTGGGCTTCATAATAACAGCCTTGACTGAATCAGATATGATGCATTACAGTACAAACAATAGCAAACAAATCTGAGGACAAACAGGTTTATTATTCATTTGTGTCAGGTCGTTATTGTACAGAAAAGCGCATCAGAATTAACATAAGTAATGCACAGCCCACAGGTGAGTCTTTCCCAGTCACGTGGACGCAGAGAGAGGAAGGACCCCTGCTCCAACCCTGCAGTTAGTCCCCGCAGCAGCCTCACGCTGCACTGCATTCTCAGTGAATAGCGTTCCATTTCTCCTCCATTATAACGGCTGCATCTCACTGCATTCCCAGTGAATAGCGTTCCGTTTCTCCCCCATTATAACGGCTGCATCTCACTTGACAGACACCTTTGAAGCGAAATTGTGTACTTACAACGAAAAGTTCAGGACCATTTTTTGTTAAGTACAATTTTCTACTCCTTTTTTAGACAACAGTATAAATGAAAGATAAAATAGTGTTCACGCCACAGAAGTGATGTTAGTGTACACAAGGCCATGCAGTTATGATAAAATAGGACATTTAAAAAGTCTTGTTTGTACACTGAATGTACTGCTATCACTCTGCCAAAGGACCACACAAGTTGTCGAATATTGATAAGAGAGTACACATGATGTCCCTTCGTGATGTTCTCACACATCCAGACTAGTTTTCCATGGCATCAACCTGCATGTTTTTTTTCAAGCAGAACAATCTGCACTTGTGTTGAGACCAAGCTCACTGGTCTTCATCAAATCTGGTCTACATCTGCGGTCAATGACATTTCTGAGAGCCAGGGAAGAGAAGGAACTTCTTGGCACGACTCTTGACACCCTAATCTCACTCACTTACTCAAACATAGAGGGAAACTCTTTTCAGACAGGAGAACACTGGAATGGTGAGACATTACATTAAGTCTTGCGCACCCATATGGTTGATCTGTGATTCAAACACACACATACATACACACTCTCACACACACACACACACACACACTATTCAACTGGCCAGAGTACGTGTTGAATGTGATGGTGGACTGGGATGCAGCTTGGATTCTGGGAATGACACGGTGAAACGGGAATGTCACTTGGCACGTCCACCATTAGGGTCCGGACTGAACATGACACTCTGTGCTTTTGGGTGGGTGACACGTAGAAAGACCACATTCGACTTCAAAATAGTAAAAAATAACAAAGCACTTCTTCCAATAACTGTACAAGATTAAAAAAAGATCAACATTTAGTTAAACACATTTATATGACAGATCAATTATACTTTATTATACCTACTGTATAGAAAACACAAAGAAACTTAATTTTGTCAAATGCAGTATCCCCTTTCAGAAAGCATAACCGAGATTACTGTGCTCTACACATTAATGCTCCTGCTGAAAAGGGCAACTGAAACTGCTTGTTATCATTCTCCTGCAGTGAACACACACATGTAGCATCAATTAAAAGTAGTGCAGGGGTCGGTAGAGTGGATCTGCAGATTAGCAGTGCCACGATAGCCACGATAGCATGATGCTAAATGGAGCCGCCACATCCTCAGCTAGCCTCCAGTGTAATAATAGAACTGCCTGGAATCTCCTGGTTTCCTGTCCTGATTCAGTGTTGCTACTCTGCCCAAGCCCTGGTTGAATTATTAGTAACGCTATGTGTCCACCAGATGGCACTGCTGTGCAACATGTGCAAAGCAAACAAGGCCTCTACTGCTCAAAGCCTGTGGTTCATGATGGGTTGGTAAACACAGCTCTTTCACAATGTCTGTCACCACTATGATGACATTAACTGCTACTGCTGCAATGGCTTTCCTTTTGCACAGGCACTCAGAGAGAGAGAGAGAGAGAGAGAGAGAGAGAGAGAGAGAGAGAGAGAGTAAATCAAACGGGATGAACATGAGATGATGCTGCCATTTAAGGCACTACCTCCCTCCGCTGTAGTCCTCACCCACTCCCCACCCAATGCCTGTGCCCACAGCCCACTCTCACAAGGGGTTAGCGTGGGGCCATTCCTGTGCAGTGCCACTAGAGGGGGCAGTCCACAGCGCTCACTGGCACACAGCCCTGTACGAGGGGCTCCCTTCCTCTGAAGAGGGAATACAGTTTCATTTCCAGGGCGGCGGCGGCGGCGGTGGTGGTAAGGGAGGTTGTTGCAAATGGATGTAGTGTTGGTGAGATTCTTCTGTGTGGCACCCCCAACCCCACCCATCGAGGAGCACTCTTCCCTCCCCCATGGCCTGACTGAGCCCCCCCCCCCCCCTCCCGCCCCCCCCACGACCCTGCTAGCCCTCTTTGGGTGAGGGAGGGGTCTGGTTGCTGGACGACGACGTCTTGGGGAAGCCCAGGGTTTTGCTGAACCAGGAGTTCTTGGCCGCCTGCACCTCAGTCATGAGAACCCCCCTCTGATGCTCCAGCTCCTGATGAAGGGAACAACGAGAGAGACAAACAGAAAGAAAGCAAGGAAGGGAGAGAATAAGAGAGAGAGAGAGAGAGAGAGAGAGAGAGAGAAGGTAAGAAGAGGTTAATGTTACTGTGTGGGTCTCCACTCTGCCTTAACGCTATAACCTCATCTGTCGCCCCACATGATGTTGAGTTAAGTGTTTATCATTAGTCATACCTATAACCGATGTGAATGGTCACTTACATTTCACCAACATGCTTTTGCTGATCAACAAACTACTGAAATACTGTCAAACTCCAACCTATGGTGACATCATCACTACTGGCTTTTTACATCAGCATGCCCCTTCAATCATTTTAGCTACACAGTTTCACATTTTGGCCACCAGGGGGAGTGGGGAACCATTTCAGCTAATAGCACTACATTTAGAAGGACAAGAAAATGAGAAACAGAACAAAATCAGCCAAAGGAGTGATAGATAATGATGGAGGGATGAGAGGGAGTGGTAGATAATGATGGAGGGATGAGAGGGAGTGGTAGATAATGATGGAGGGAGGGGAGGGGTTTTGGCAGCAGGCCCTGACCTGGATCTTGCACTTGGCCTCGACCAGCTGCAGTTTGGTCTGGGCCAGCTCCAGCTCCAGCTCCCTCAGCTGGGACTTCAGGGAGTTCTTCTCCTCGTCCTGCTCCGACGACGGTCCGCTGTCCCCCGACGCGGCCGGCATCTGCAGCGGACCGTCTTTGCTGAACACTTCCCGACAGCGCTCACACGACATCACCTTACTCTACACACAGCATACACACACACACACACACACACACACACACACACACACACACACACACACACACACACACACACACACACACACACACACACACACAGCATACACACACACACACACACACACACAACACAACACTGGGTTTAACGCTCATTAGCCTGGTCTACTGATCTACACCATACAAGAAACCAACACCAGAAAACAGACATAGTCATAGTGAAATGCTGAAACCCTCTTTGTGATAAATGTACGTTATAAGCCAAAGCCCAAGCATACACGTTTAAAACAGCCTTTAGGAATGTTGCCTGTTCAATAGTCACACCCACACTATGTTATCAGGAGTGAGAATAATGTCAACAGAAGTTACATGTTGTAGTTGTTCTATGGTTGTCAGCACCTAAACACATACCCACCTTCACAATATCTAGCTCCTCTTTTGTGGCAGTCTGCTGCTTCTCCAGTCTGGTGCTGAGCTGGGAGCAGATCTACAACAGAGACAGAGACAGATAGATGACTAGAGGTCCTCCTGTGGAGTGTGTGTGTGTGGAGTGTGTGTGTGTGTGTGTGTGTGTGTGTGTGTGTGGGGTGTACCTGCTTATACTCAGCGATGATGGCGGTGGTCTTCTTGATCTCACACTCGGCTTTTTCCAGCTCTCTCCGGAATACCTCCTTCAGCTGGAGACAAAAACGAGATACATCTATGACGGTACTATATCGTATCGTTACTATCGTCATTTCTTGATTAATACGAGTCACAAAACCTGCCACTTCCTACTCTCATTAGACAGCTTCTGATCCAATCACATTTCATTCTCCGTGAAGCTTCAGTCTAAGCTCCGCCCTCTTAAGTCTTAACCACGCCCACAGTGGCAATGAATAGAAAATGTAATCTTGATTGTCCGACGCATCACGGTGCATCAGTTCTGTTTCTTTGAGGAGGGTGTAAACTATCAGAAACATCAGGGTCTCTCTGAGTTTGTTTGGTCGACTTTAACGCGCAGCAATAGCAGCAACAGCGATCTTAAGCAGGGTAAGAAGGCTTATTCACTTCACTGGGTAGTTCTGTTCACCTAAACCATGTTTTGCTGATGTTGATAAAGAAACGATTCCTAGGATTTATTTCATCTGGTTGTTGCTTCATTGCTTTGATAATAATTTTGCGTGGTCTTAAGCCAAGATGCAGCTTGGGTTATGTAAGAAATACGGTTTCACAATGAACTAGCTTACAACAGTAAACAATGGATTTCTGTAGTCATTTCCGTCCTAGAAATGTTTGAAAAGAGTGCGTTTAAAAACTACATTTCAGTTTCTCTCTTCAGTGTTACGTCTTTAGTTTCACATCTATGGTTACTAAGCAGGACATTTTGTCAGTTTTAAAGTGGTGTCAAGCACAAAAGATACAGTTGCAGCCACCACTATGGCAACACTGATGCCCACCCAAGACCACATCCTGTTAACAATCAAACTCATTTGAGGAGGCTGTCATTGTTTTTGGGAACCTAGGTGAACCTTATAAGCTACATTATAGAACATAGATTTGTATTGAAACATGTGCCGGGTAAGTTTAGAATTCTTCCGGTAAAATGTATTATTTCCGGCCATCGAGTCAGCAAGAAAAATCCATGCTTCAAGGGGATATGCTAATGACACAAGAATCATACAGACACAATGACTTATGCCCACAAGGCTGTCAAAAGGCAACTGGCATCTCCATGAACTGTCCAGGACTCAACCCAGGACCCAACCCAGGACACAACCCAGGACCCAACCCAGGACCCAACCCAGGACTCAACCCAGGACCCAACCCAGGACCCAACCCAGGACTCAACCCAGGACCCAACCCAGGACTCAACCCAGGACCCAACCCAGGACCCAACCCAGGACCCAACCCAGGACCCAACCCAGGACTCAACCCAGGACCCAACCCAGGACTCAACCCAGGACTCAACCCAGGACCCAACCCAGGACCTAACCCAGGACCCAACCCAGGACCCAACCCAGGACCCAACCCAGGACTCAACCCAGGACCCAACCCAGGACCCAACCCAGGACCCAACCCAGGACTCAACCCAGGACTCAACCCAGGACCCAACCCAGGACCCAACCCAGGACCCAACCCAGGACCCAACCCAGGACCCAACCCAGGACCCAACCCAGGACCCAACCCAGGAACTAACCCAGGACCCAACCCAGGACCCAACCCAGGACCCAACCCAGGACCCAACCCAGGACCCAACCCAGGACTCAACCCAGGACCCAACCCAGGACCCAACCCAGGACTCAACCCAGGACCCAACCCAGGACCCAACCCAGGAACTAACCCAGGACCCAACCCAGGTTCTGAATGCCTCCATTCCTCCGCATGTCAGAGTGTCCCACCTGTGCAGTCTCCTCCTCCTGCCTCCTCTTCTCCTCCTCCGTCTCCACCAGACGCTGTTTGGTGTTCAGCAGCTCCTTGTTCAGAGCGTCTGCCTTGTCCTCTGCCTGGGGACACGGGACACAGGACACAGGACACAGGACACACAGCATTAGCACACACACACACGAGACACACACACGTGTGAAGGATGTCCAGTGCTGACTGCTGTAGTGCTGTCAGAGTGAGGGCTAGAGCTCACCTGGTCAAGGTCATTTCTCAGGGCGATCTTACTGGTGACCAGCTCATGGGCGAGGTCGTCGTTCTCCTGTTCCAATCGCATGCTGGCCTCCTGCAACCGCCGGTTCTCTCTCTGCAGGAGAGAACACACACACACACACACACACACACACACACACACACACAGACACACACGCGCGCACATGCGCCCACGCGCACACACACACACACACACACAGACACACACACAGACACACACACACACACAGACACACACACACACGCGCGCGCACAGCAGAAAACAATTAGTCAAAATGGTGACATAACATGGTAGACACTAGTTATGTACATAAACATAATTCAAATGTGCACATAGCTGTTGAGAGACTGCAAAGCTTGTTGAGCTGGCTTTGCAAAAGCTGCTAAGATTTCTTAACTCTCTCCAAGACAAACAGTATTGCACTGAAATGCATAGAAAATGATCAAGCAATGTAGCAATATGAGTTTTCCTTGTATTCTCTATTTTGCCTCACATCAAAGACTGAATCATTCACTACCACCACGCCTAATTCTACATGGTTAAACAGTCTTGTAGAATGCAGGGGGGGGGGGGGGGGGGGGGGGGAGTAAGGAATGACATTTAGCCCAAATTGTGGCATGAACAATCCCCTGCCAGTCCTCTAAAGAAGCCAGTCCTTTAAAGAAGCCAGTCCTTTAAAGAACACACAGACCTGATAGGATCCCAATGATGGGCGGCTGCTAGAGCTGAATGTTCTATGCTTTAGCCACGGCACACTCAGGCCGGTCTGTGGAACTCTCTGAGACCAGAGGGCTAAGTCAACTATGAAGCTATATACTATACACTACATGTTCTCCTAGGTGGAGCACAGCTATACACTATACTATACACTATACTCTACACGTTCCCCCAGGTGGAACACAGCTATACACTATAAACTACACGTTCCCCCAGGTGGAACACAGCTATACACTATAAACTACACGTTCCCCCAGGTGGAACACAGCTATACACTATACACTACACGTTCTCCCAGTGGAGCACAGCTATTAACTATACTCTACACGTTCCCCCAGGTGGAACACAACTATATACTATACACTATACTCTACACATTCACACAGGTGGAGCCCAGCTATCAGTACAATAGACTCATGGCAGCATGAGGGGGATATACACACTGTGGGAATCCTCTAGCAGGTAAAGCACGGTACTGTTTAGCGGATGGAAAGTAATGATGCCTCACCAATCCTGGGTGACTACGAGGTCGATGGGTTCAGAACGTTTATCCCCCACACCCCAGGAACTGTCTCTCTGGCTGCTTCTAAGCTCTGTGGTCAAGCAGCAGGTCTTGTGACAGGGAGGTTTCCTGGCCTCCTCTGATACTAAATGGCCTCACATGACACACATAGACTCTCGCTGGCAGGAAGAGGAAAAGCCAGGTCATCTGACTCCTATTTCCCAGACCCCCCCCGTCCCCCGTCCCCCCGTCCCCCGTCCCCTCCCCCCATGGTGGGGAGACCCCAGCAGCTAACGTCACACACTCTCATGCCTGCAGCCCACTGGGAGGCTGTGGGGGGGTGGAGGGCACGTAGCTCAGATCTAGCCTAGCCTTCTCTGACAGCACACACACAAGCCCAAACCCCAGGGACTAGAAGTCACACTGCTCCTGGAGGCCAGAGCCCACACCCCAGGGACTAGAAGTCACACTGCTCCTGGAGGCCAGAGCCCAGAGCTCCAAACCCCAGGGACTAGAAGTCACACTGCTCCTGGAGCCCAGAGCCCAGAGCCCAGAGCCCAGGGACTAGAAGTCACACACTGCTCCTGGAGGCCAGAGCCCACACCCCAGGGACTAGAAGTCACACACTGCTCCTGGAGGCCAGAGCTCCGGTGCAAATGTCAGACCACGAAGCAGCGCACAGAGCAAGCTAAACGGGCGGGGGCAGAAAGAACAGAAGAGAGAGAGAGAGAGAGAGAGAGAGAGAGAGAGAGAGAAAGAGAGAGAGAGATTCCAGCAAGAAGCATAGCTGTAGAGATACTCAGAATCTGGCTTACCTCCTAGACTGACAGCTATTATCACGTGTGGCCCATCTCTCTCTGTCTTTTACCACAAACAGACACAGCACACACACACATGCACAAACACATCCACACTCTTGCAACAGCACAACAGGCTAGGGAGCCCTGCTCTTGATCGCCCTTGACAACCATCATGTTCCCACCTTGAACTGTAAACACATCCTCCTCCACCCACCTCCCCTTCTGATTGGCCACATGCAGAGGAACTACGGGTAGGATGCGGGAAGGAAGTGGATGACTGTCCTGAGTGCAGAGTCTGAGCTACACAGGAGGTCATCTGCTCTCTATGGTGCCGAGCGCATCACGTTCAGCATGCTATGCTTCAATTATCAGGATTGATTTTTGAGACCTATCTCTTCTGAGAAATAAGCACCATTCCATGAAGACACATGTGTGTGTGCAGTATGGGACCAACAGACAAGATGGCGTCTACATAACAACAGGATTCTTCCTAAAAAAATGACTTTCAATGCAAACGAAATGAAAGTGGGGAAGTGAGAAAGAGCTTGGATATAGTAATTGAACCATAAGAGAGATGTCCTCATTTACAGACAGGAAACTGAGCATCTTCATGTTTGGTGATCAGAAACTGATAGGGATTCAATAAGCTACTCTGCCAATAATAAGCCACTCTACCAATAATAAGCCACTCTACCAATAAGACCTAACTACAGAAATTATATACTTGAAAAAGGATTTTATTTCAACAGATATTATTTTCAAAATATAAAAATATATATCAATGCATAAAAAGACAAAAAAACAAAACAAAACAATTCAAAACATATACCATGAACATAGTACTGATTTGTATAGCAACAGTATAAAAATGAAAAATGTGCTTTGTCAGTATAAAAATCGAATTGGGTACAAAAATGACAAACAGAATGATCCACACAAACGTATAAAAGGAAACTTAACCTCAGTTCCTCAGCTGCCCTTTGAAGTTAAACTTAGCTTATGAATCAGAAACATGACTCTTAAAAAGCAACATACATACACCAACTGACCTAGCCTTAAAAATAACATTGTGAGGTATGCTTAACACTTCAGCTGATCTGTTTCCACTACACCCTCGACATCATTTATGGAAAGCAGGTTAAGGAAAACATGGCTTTGAGGTTTCATCACGCTTCCTCTGATAGTATATGGGTCATGTAAGGACACGACCTCTGTTCCGTTACTGTAAAGTCATGACCTCTGATGATGAAAGGTCACAACCTTTGACCTTGACTAAAGAAGGCCTCTTTCTTGCTCTCTCTCTCTCCTTTGAGAGCATGCTGGAGCGGGGAGTGGAGAGCTCTACACAGACCTGAACTGGAACAGGACAACAAGAGGGAGGTGAATGCACTGGCAATGCACCCTGGGAAGGCAGGAGTGCAGCTGGGGGGGGGGGGGGGGGGGTGACAGGGAGTGGGGGGAGAGGTGGGGGTTGTGGGGGTTCTCACCTGATACCTGTCGATGGGATCCTCCTGCTGCAACTGGCTCTCGCGCAGAGACTGGTACTCCTTCTCAAACTTCTTCAGCTTCTTAGTTGGCACCTGAAAAAAAGGAGGCAGAAAAAGAGGGACATGTAATTCAAGTGTGTGTGTGTGTGTGAGAGTGTGTGAGAGTGTGTGAGTGTTGTGCACCCCTACTAACTAAATTGTCCCAAACAGAAGTTGTAATGCCATGACACTCTGAAGGCCTCGAGAGCAGCCCTGAAGTTGTGCTGAAAGGGGAAATGACACGCACTGGTGCTAGTACTGGCGCTACTGGGTGATGAGGCACATTTCAGCCACTAGTTGGTGACACAAGCTGAACTGCTGAATTGAGCCTCGTCATGCTGGGCTGGCTAGATAGCTAGCCCTATGCCGGATGCCAGAGTGTGGTGTGTGTGTGACTGTGTGTGTGTGTGTGTGTGTGACTGTGTGTGTGTGTGTGTGTGACTGTGTGTGTGTGTGTGTGTGTGTGACTGTGTGTGTGTGTGTGTGACTGTGTGTGTGTGTGTGACTGTGTGTGAGCTTCAGTTTGAAGGCGGCTTTCATCTTAACCTAATGAAACTTTATGGGCCACTTTCATGAACCTATTACAAGAACTAATCACATCAGCTGAAGCATGAGGAGAACGTGAGTCCAAAACCTTCATGTCTATGGAGAGTATCTTGGCATGTATGTGTACTGTGGACACAAATATTCAAGTCTTCTATTGTTTCTTGGAAACAAAGCTCAGTGTCGGGTGTGGCCCATCAGCTGTAGGTACACATCTTATTAATCACACAGGCCCTGCTGATTCAATCAAGCCTGACAGACCAAAGAAAAGCCGTGCTGGGTGTGTGAACCTGCATTGTAAGCACATTCACTTCTTCTAATCACAGCCTGCAAACACTGAACTCAAATCATCTGAAGAGAAGGAACAGTTCTGCAGTTATGACAAAAAGGTATGGCCAAAGATCTACTGAATAATACAACGAGAAAAAAAACCCCACACCTGTTCCACACACACACTTCTAACACAGCTGATCTACCTAACTCCTCGCCCAATCCCCACCTGCCGACTAAGCACCGGCAGAAAGGAGGCTCTGTCGCTGTTGTTGCCATGGCAGCAGTGGGGTTGCCGAGGTGAGGAGAGCAAGGCTGCTCGTCTCTGCTGTTGACAACAACTCGCACTGAATCAGACTTCAGATTATTCTCTATGAGACTCTGTGTCAAGACCAACAGATGGACACACACACACACATGCAGACACACACACACACGCACAAGCACACTTCATCATACACAGATGCGTTCCTGATCAGCACACTGCGTGCCGTACAAACACCTTGTTTCATAGAACTGTAGAAAAATAGACACGTGCTTCACAGAGCTGATGAGGACATCATCTGTGTTGAAAAACGTAGTACAGTATTACAGTATTTCTCCGTCCCTATTCTGTATAATACTACCTGTATAGAGTACCTGTCGTACCTGCATCCGTCCCTATTCTGTATAATACTATCTGTATAGAGTACCTGTCGTACACACACATTTATTCACTAATATCTATATTCACTATCTACCTTGGTGGTGAGTTCCAAAAAGAGTCCACACTAAGCTGACTTCATACACACACAGAGAAGAAAGCATTGTTATGGGCTCATCATAATATTAGTATCAACCCTTCAGTTGGTAGAATGCCTTTGCTTGTCTGTGTTGCAAGAGTGTGCAACTCCTCTCCCAGTGAATCTCTGGTATGAGTTCCACTTTAGAGTACTGCTCCCATACAAGA
>NC_045161.1:1690626-1705626 GCF_900700415.2 Clupea harengus | reverse complement strand
CTTTGAAAAAAAAACAGAGCTCAATTTGAGTAAGATTATATTTCTGAAACACATTCAGGCTATATTACGTTTAACTCCATTTCAAAATGTCTGCCTGCCATTGCCATGGCCATCAAGCAAGACCTGTGACAGTGAAGTGACATTCACAGCATAATTTCTGAATTATGACACTGTACAGTGGATATTTTATATTTTATATTTGATATGTCATTAAACATTAAAGGCAATGGAGGAATGTAATGACATGACTACACATAAAAAAATAAAGTTGCCTTGACCAGGAAAATACCAGTGTATTTTCATAGAAATCACAAACTCTACTCAAGTCATTGTCCTTTGTATGCCTTTGCGTGGATGTAGTTCATACTGTGTGCTTGGTCACCTCTGTCTCCTCTCTGGCATATTTCAGTAAGGTGGGATTGCTCTGAAGTGTGACACCATCGGCTAGCTCCCCCTCTGAATGCAGTTTGAATATTGAAATATTGTTACGAGAGGACTCAGAAACAGCCAGTTCAGGAGAAACTGGGTCACAACATGCAAAATGACATTATAATTTGAAGACCAGCTTGGCGCACACACACACACACACACACACACACACACACACACACACACACACACACACACACACACACACACAAGCATAGAGTTCCCTTTGAGTCCACATTAAGGTATAATTGGAAAAAAACTGACAGCATGTAATGATATTACTCTCCAGACGTTTTGGTGACTGCAAGGAGAGAGGGAAAGGGAAAGGCATTTAAGGACCACACAGGGACTTATCTGTGCAGCTACACACACACACAGACACACACACACACACACACAGACACACACACACACACACACACACACACACACACACACACAGAGAGGTTGACACTGTTACTCTTGAAAGTTGAGTTCTGCTTCAGTGCTAGTCAGACAGAACCACACTAGAACGTTCTGAGAGATCTGTTAGCCTCCTGTGACCCGAACGCAGACCTTACCACGTATCGGGGCTTGGATCCTGCCACCAGGTTGGCCAGGAAGTCTTCCTCACAGATCTGGTTGATGACGTGAGCGTCGTACGCCACCGTGATGGACACTTCCTCCATCATCTTGCTGTGCGACCGAGGGAGAGTGAATGAACGAGGCGACTGACTGACTGACTCCAGAGAGAGAGGGAGAGAGAGAGAGAGAGAGAGAGGGAGGGAGGGAGGGAGAGAGAGAGAGAGCGCGACTGGCTCTGGCGCTTACAGGAGAGAGAAGCTACTCTGGCAGTCTCTCACGAGACAGACCACACCCCCTGTGGGGGCGGGAAGAAAGCAAGAGGGAGAGCCTTCAGGGACACACACACACACACGCAAACACACACACTTGTGTGCGCGCTCACACAAACACACCTGCTATTGTCTGTGGCTTGCTCGCTCAGGTGTGTGGTGATGTGGAGCTGAGGACCTCTTCTCTCCTACAACAACACTGAATGGGCCACAGAAGACAGGAAGGCAGCTCTCATCCTCTGTGTCTCCCCCCTCCTCTGCTCTTCTCCCTCAGTTATACATTAATGGACACACACACACACACACACACACACACACACACACACACACGTCCTTCTCTTCATGTTCTCTGACGTTTGTCCTCACTCAGTTTGCACAGCACATTCCTTGCGGTCTTCCACTGATAAGTTCTGTTAGCTCCACATGTACGCACTCACTCACACACACACACACACACACACACACACACACACACACACACACACACACACACCCAACCACAGAGCGCTGTGAGTGGCGGGCGGTAGGGGAAGTGTGTTCTCCTGTCAGACGGACAGTAATGACTCAGTCTTTCTGCAGAACACTGTGAGGGTCTGTGTGAGCCACTCCACTCCATTCCACTCCACTCCACTCCACTCCACTCCAGTGCACTCCGTCCGCCTGGACCCTCCCCACCCCACCTCCTCAGGGCTTTCAGTGGGAGGAGGGAGCTGCTTTATCTCTCCTCATATCAGCTGAGGAGTCTGTCTGTCTGTCCGTCTGTCCGTCCTGGCCTCCTTCCTGCACTAACCACACCACTTCTGCCTCTCTATCTCTCGCTGGCGTGTGCTCCCTGTACCGAGCTCTCTCTCTCTCTCTCTCTCTCTCTCTCACTGTATTTGTCGCTCCATTCTTCCGTGTCCATTCTTCTATTCCCTTCCTATCTCAAATTCCTCAGCCCAGGAAAGGGTTAACGACTAACAGGGTTTTAATGTGTGGGCCTGACTGCAGGTAGGTACACACACACACACACACACACACACACAGACACACACACACACACACACACACACACACACACACCTAGCGAGTCGTTTCCTCGTCTGACTCGGCTTTGAAGTGCGCTCCTCTCCTAAACCCCTCCGATGTTTTGGGGTCGCCTCGGAATGCTAAGTCTCTTTTATATGTTTTTCAGGGGTAGTGAAAATTCGAATACCTTCCCCCTAATCCCCGAGAGAGGAGCGGCAGTCAGCGCGGCTTATTACTGGCACACGGAGTCGGCGGCCCTGTTTTGCCACGAGCAGGTGCCAGTGAGTTCCAGCGCTCCGTAAGCTGATTAGCAGCCCGAGCTGAGCCTCTTTAAAATGTACACAAAAAAAATCAGAGCGAACTAACTCCACTGCCTTCCATCCCGCTCTCCTCTGGAGTCTTGGTCGGCCATGGGAGCAGGAGAAAAATGAAATGACACAAACTAATAGTGAAATGGCTCCACTAGCAGTGGAGAATATGAGCGCTGGGTCTCTGATCTGTAGCCTCCGGCGCACACGGGCTGTGTGTTCATAAAGTCCACATATGAGAGAGCTGCAGCAGGGAGTTCTTCTCATCCGTTTCTAATAGAACATCCCCTCCCAGAGAGCCAAACACTCACACACACACACACAAATACACACATGCACGCACACACACACACACCCAAGTGTACACACACTCATATACACATCCAAACACGTGAGAACAGGCACACAAGCTCGCACATAAGTAAACATACAGTACATGCTGAGAGGCACATAAGACCCACCAACCAGACACAAACAACTGCACAGACTTTTCATGAGCAGTAGAATCTTCTAAAAAAAAAAAGGGACAGGGTCAAATCTGTGTTGCTAAATTTGACCAAGGCATCAATTTATGCAAATATAAATGCTAGAAAAAATGAGCAAGACTGACACCTCAAAGCGTGTGAAACATTCTAAATCCGATGACTTCACAGCGGGGCTCATTTCATCAGCATCTCCCCACAGACACACTCGTCACACTTCCCCCTTCCCTGTCTTCTTCTCCTTTTCTCTCTCTATTGGCAGCCTTTGATTCTCTCACCCTCGGGTACTTAAATGCAGCTCAAAACATCAGGTTCCACCTGCCTAGAGAGTGTGAGGAGTGAGGAACAGGTCAATCCTGTTAGGGTCCCAACACCTCCACTACTGTGAGCTCCAACCAGCCTTCCACTGGACTGTCCATGCCGATTCCTATGTGTCACCCAGAGCTCTCTCTTGCTGCCCTTCTCTTCCCTCGGTCTAATGGTTTCTCCTTGTGGCAGTAAAAGGCCCTCCCTCCAGCTGTTCTCTCTAACCCACAGACCTCCGCTGGACAGGTATTCAGATTCACACGGTAGTTAAAAATCAACAGGCAGAGAGAAAGTCATGCAGGAGTGGGAGCACTGGCAGATGGATAGAGGAGTGGACCACAAGAGGCTTTTACACAGGCCTGTCAGGTCTATCACCACCAACCCCACACCCCGCACCACAAGAGCGTGTATGGGTAAGGGTAGAGCTCAACCCCACAGCCTCACCATCAAAGGATTTTGTTACAAAACACAATGCCATGAGGATAACTGCCCGTGCAGAAATAGTTCAGAGGCAGTTATTCATTTCAAATCATTTTTCTAAATAAGTAACTTATTTTTTTCCAGTTTCTCAAACAGCGACCTCACCAACCCCACACCCAGCACCACAAGAGCGTGGATGGGTAAAGGGTTGAGCTCAACCCCACACCCCGCACCTGAAGAGCGTGTATGGGTAAAGGTTGAGCTCTATGGAGCACTTGCACTTCCATAAGGAAGACCAGCTGGAGATACATGTTGGGCTATGGACACATTAACTGCATTCGATTCATTGTTGGACCCATTTATGATGATAACTCCTCCCTCAATCAGAGGGTGGGTGAAGACATATTCTGTCTGGGTGTACAACTAGCCTGATCCAGGGAGACATGATCAGCTTTTAAAATCATCTGCGTGTTTGAGAATAAATGTGAGGTTAACTCTTTTGCCAGTTATTGACAGGGACAGTAGAATTGCTTTTTGTGCAAGAGGGGCAGAAGAGTGGACACCAGACGTGTACAACCAGTACTGGTAACCGGGGCTAAGACTGGAGAGTGCTGGCTGATGTCGGAAGACAACTTCAAGTTCCACAGTGTGTTGTTGTGACTGCTTTGAGACCGGACGTGGTGTTGTATTCTGAGTATGAGCGCACTGCTTACTTTACTGAGTTAACGATCCCCATTGGAGATGCATTAGAGGAGGCTTCTGAAAGGAAGACGCTAAAGTATGTGGACCTGATAGCGGGAGCAACACTTCTGTTGGTCTGTTGTAGTGGTATGAAAAGGAAGACGCTAAAGTATGTGGACCTGGTAGCGGGAGCAACACTTCTGTTGGTCTGTTGTATTGGTATGATGGTTCTAGTGCACCCTGTTGTTATTATACTCACCGTATTAACGGCGGTTTATACATTCATTTTGTACAATTTCTGCTGCCCTGCTGTTAATACATGGGAACGTACTTTCCCACGTGGAAGTTAGTAAGGTGCACAGCAACTCTGCCAGGTAGAGTGTGAATAGGTCCCTCTTTCACATCCAAATCCCATTCATATACCAGGGGAAAACAACAAGGGGGAGATAACGGATTGTCATTCATCCTCAGTCTTCCATAACACTAAATGAGCAGCTGTTGTGTATTCCCACCCGACTGTAGCCTATTTAATGGGATGCTGCGTGCAAACCTCCGCAGGAGGTGTGTAAACCTAGCTGTTTCTAGCTCAGGGAACCATCTTAACAGCTGGTAGCTGATAGTATGGGTAAATATGAACTCTACAGAAGTTCATAAATTGAGGACACTAGATAACATAAGCTATAATTTCATGCAAATTGAACTCTACTATTTAAACCTGTTTGAGTTTTTTTTTTTTAAAGTTTCCTTAGCTAGCTAGCTAGCATATCAACTAGACAACCATATTAACCAGGAAACACTGTTCATTGCAATAGCCTGAAGCAAAGTTTAATTTCTCAAAATCAGCTCACCAATAAAAGGCAGTCTTGGGTTGAAAGTAATCCCAACCACTTATGGATGATGTGAAATGGCTTCATATAGACATCAAACAATCCTGAGAGGAGTAACAGGACTTCAGTGGAGCAAGGGCTGACTCTGATATCAATGTAGTGAATGAAAGGGAAGAAAATACCCCCTCCCCCTTCTCAAACACGGTAATTCAAGGGTTAGTTACTTAGTTAGTTAGTTAGTTTAATGGTTAGTTTAATGGTTGTGATTCCCACTGCAAGCGTGTCAGAAGATTATTGTTTATGGCACTAGGTCGCCAGGGGGTCGATTACCGATTCCACTTCAAACATTTAGCATCCCTTCCCCCACGACACCTTAATACTAAATAAAGCCTAAGAAATGGTTTTCACTGTGAGCTGGAATGAAGTATTTGTGTGTGTGCGCTTGCACGCAGGGAGGCGGGAGTAGTATTGTTGCTTGAAAGGCCTATCCCTACTTTATACAACCTTTAAATGGCTGGTAGTGGACCACATGGCATTTAGTTTAACGTGAAACGATGACATAACGCTGAATAAACCGTGGTCAATACATGGATTTGTTTTATAGAATGACATGGAATACTGCACTGAGGGTTCTATATGGTGCTTGCATGGGACAGAGGTTTGGCCCCAGCCAATAGCATGAGGTATTCATCACCTTTTCCTGTGTGTAACTAGACCAAATCACATAGCAACACATCCCTGCACCTCTTCATCAACATATCAATGAAACTATCTTTGTACGTTACCACACAACCAATTACTATACTGTACATAGAGAGGTATTTCTTAACTTCCACAATGAACTTCAATGAACTTAAGATGGGGGATGAAGGTGAGAGGAAGTTGTTCCAGTAACACATCGGGTTGGGTGGTGCAGTTGAAAATGAGTGGAAAGGAGAGTGAGTGTGTATGAGTGAGAGACAGAGAGAGTGAGTGTGTATGAGTGAGAGACAGAGAGAGTGAGTGTGTATGAGTGAGAGACAGAGAGAGTGTGTGTGTATGAGTGAGAGACAGAGAGAGTGTGTGTGTGAGTGAGAGACAGAGAGAGGCAGGGAGGATGTATGTGAGTGTGTATGAGTGGAAAGAGAGAGAGTGTGTATGAGTGAGAGACAGAGAGAGTGAGTGTGTATGAGTTGAAAGGAGAGTGAGTGTGTATGAGTGAGAGACAGAGAGAGTGAGTGTGTGTGAGTGAGAGACAGAGAGAGTGAGTGTGTATGAGTGAGAGACAGAGAGAGTGAGTGTGTATGAGTTGAAAGAGAGTGAGTGTGTGTGAGTGAGAGACAGAGAGAGTGAGAGACAGAGAGAGACAGAGAAAGTGAGTGTGTATGAGTGAGAGACAGAGAGAGTGAGTGTGTATGAGTGAGAGACAGAGAGAGTGAGTGTGTGTGAGTGAGAGACAGAGAGTGAGTGTGTAAGAGACAGAGAGAGTGAGTGTGTGTGAGTGAGAGACAGAGAGAGTGAGTGTGTGTGAGTGAGAGACAGAGAGAGTGAGTGTGTATGAGTGAGAGACAGAGAGAGGCAGGGAGGATGTGTGTGTGAGTGCACCACAGCTGTGGTTGTGTGACAGTGGTTGGGTTATCTAGCTTCAAATCACTCAAACTCCTCTCCCTTCCTTCCTGAGTCCTCTGAGACTCTACCTCCTTCACCACAATTACACACACACACACACACACACACACACACACACACACACACAAGTGAACACTTATTTATGAGACAAACTGCTGCAGTGGCAGCTTCTTGCTGATCCCGTGTCAGTAGGACCTCATGAGCTCTCAATGCCCACCCCCCCAGCAGCCTCCTACACACACACATCACCCTCCTCCAGACACACATCACCCAGCACCCTCCTCCACACACACATCACCCTCCTCCACACACACATCACACATCACCCTCGTCCACACACACATCACCCTCCTCCACACACACATCACCCTCCTCCACACACACACATCACCCTCGTCCACACACACATCACCCTCGTCCACACACACATCACCCTCCTCCACACACACATCACCCTCGTCCACACACACATCACCCTCGTCCACACACACACATCACCCTCCTCCACACACACACCCCCCAGACCTCTGTGGAGAGCCACTCTCTGCTTTCACTTCAGAGCACAGAGCACAGGGCACAGAGCTGGTACATACAGCACAGGGCACAGGGCACAGGGCACAGGGCACAGGGCACAGGGCACAGGGCACAGGGCACAGGGCACAGGGCACAGGGCACAGGGCACAGGGCACAGGGCACAGAGCTGGTACATACAGCACAGGGCACAGGGCACAGGGCACAGAGCACAGGGCACAGGGCACAGAGCACAGGGCACAGGGCACAGAGCTGGTACATACAGCACAGGGCACAGGGCACAGGGCACAGAGCTGGTACATACAGCACAGGGCACAGGGCACAGGGCACAGGGCACAGAGCTAACACCAATGCAACTGCTCAACAGTGCATCATCCTTTTTGACCCGACTTCCAAATCATCTAATTAGCTGAAAACCCCAACAAGTGGAGTGATGTGTATTCCCTTGTTTGTGGTTGGAAAAACACACACATGTATACATAGAACATGCATGCACACACACACACACACACACACACACACGCACACACACACACACACACACTCACACACAAGCATGCACGCACGCACGCACGCACACACGCACACACACTCTATTGCTACTGTCAGCTTCAGTGAAGATGACAGCTGACTACAAACGTATACATGTATAGAACACGCACACACACACACGCACGCACACACACACACACACACTCTACTGCTACTTCAGCCTGCTTCAGTGAAGATGACAGCTGACTACTCGGATATTTATCAAGTCAGCAAGATGGCGCAAGTATACCGACTGGACACACACACTTCAACATCTGATGGCCAAACAGAAGTCAACTCTGGAACAGACCTTGCCTGGGGCGCCTGCCTGCCTGACTGATGAAACGTATACCTTCCCTGTAATGCTCCAGGCACTTGACATCGTAACAAGATCAAATAAATACGAATTAACGGAAAAAAAACACAAAACCAAAGTTACACCCCTAAGTGATTGGGTGTGAGAGTCTCAGAAATGGCTGCCTGATAACCCCACGTGTCTCCCAGGCTCCCCACCTACCTTGATGTTGCAGGCCTGTTCCATGAGGCGACGGGCATTCTCAGCGGCACGGTAGCGCTTGGGCAGCTGCACCCGGAAGAACTTCAGCGCACCCTCAAAATCAGCCTGCAGCAGGTCCTCCTTGGAGGTCTGAGAGAGGAGAGGTACAGGCAGAGACACATCACATCACAAAGCACATAATTTAGACACACATTCACATGGAGAAGTGATGGCCATTGATGGAGGAAGGAAACAAAGCATGCTTCACAAGACCAGCTTTAAGGAAATCTGCCATCACAAAGTTTATTAAATAATTAGCTAATTAAGTAGCTGATTAGGTTAAGACCACAGCTTTATAAGGTGGACGTGGCTGAACATCATCATGACTTCACCAGAAACAGCACCATCTTCTGGCTCAAGAAGGTTCAATTATACCATTAAAACCCAGCATTCCTTTCAGCTAATCCACAGCTTCATTTAAACCCCAATGCACCACAACACTAATTCAAGACCCAAAGTGTGCATCAGATCTACCAGACCAGCTCAGTATTAAGCATTGAAATTTCATCTTTTTCAAAAATGTATGTCAACTCAGATACGATCCAACCACTACAAATGAAATGGCTGGCTTCCAGTGTAATGAGGGGCTTAGCACACGTTCCTAACTCCTGAAATAGTTTGTTTATCTTTCCTGGTGTTATTCCTCTCAGACTCCCTTGTTTCTCTCTGATCCCTTTCCCCTCTCACCGCTAGCAGTCGGGGCACGAAGAGCCGGTGGCCCATACCCAGAAGTCCCAGTACTCGGTTCGATGGATCTGTGCCCAAACCAACCCCCTCCTCCATGTTCTCTTGCCCGAGGGGTCCTTCCTCCAGAGCCAGACGCACTACTGAGGGCAGGCTGGAGGGCAGTTCCTTGTCTGGGGTGACATCATGTGTCGCGTGACATGAAGTCTCCTTTTCACCCTCTGAAACCCCAACACGGGAGGTGAGGCTGAGGTTTGTAAAGTCACTGAGGTCACAGGTCTTGTCAGCCATTTTTTGTCACTATTACTGATGAGTTTTTGGTTTTGTTTGGGAAAACGAAATGAAATGAGCGCTTGGGGCAGTTTAGCTTCTTTTCTAATTCCAAAGGTTTAGGGTTGGTCCGAACGTCCGAACTCTCCTCTCCTGTCACCGCACTGTGAAGTGTCTACCCAGAGGTCTCCCAACTGGTCTGGCACAGGAGCCTGAGACTGGGGCGGTGGAAATGCAGCAATAACCAGGGTGAGTGCCCAGACACAGGGTGATGATAAACATCCCTCCACACCTGCTCACCACACGTTTAGCACCAAACAGAAGAACACACGCCACCAACACTCTCCGCAAATCAGGGATAAAGATGGCTGTTCAGCATATTAGGCAGTGACTACATGATGGCTGGGCGATGTCTTTCCAAGCAGGAAGCTGAGAGCCAGAGTCGTTCATATAGTCCTGTTCAGCATGCCGGGGCGACCACACACACTTCAGGCCTGTTTATCCTCCGACGACTCTGCCTTCCGCCCAAAAAACTGTCAAATTAGTGCACAGTTGCCTGGCAACAGCCGGGGCTGGGTGCGTGGGATCCGTGAAATAGACGCGCAGCGATACACATCTTACACATTCTGATTTCCTCTCCAAAAGGAGTCACAGAGTGAAAAGGGGATTTAACACATGAGAGAGGGAGGAGGATGATGATGATGTACCCGAGAGAAAGAAAGAAAGAGAGACGGCCTAAAGACCACAGGAAGCATGAGAAGGCCACGGAGAGGAAGCACACAGGGTCACACAGTTTGCACCAGCTGAGCGCTTCTATTCCAGCGACGACAGAAACGTGAAACTACCACAACATCACACTCCAGACAGCGCACAGCTCTTTACTCACAGCTTCCTGTCCCAGAGAAAGGCTGAGGGAGGATGGCAAAATGGAGGCTGTTTGTTTGTTAGTCTCGCTCAGTGAGCGTCACAGACAGATGGGTCCACTTCTCTGGCCACTGTATGTGGCAAAGCTTCACACACATTTCATCCCTTTGGTAGAATAGATCAGGCAAGGTACCGACATCCTTTCTGAGGTACTTTAGTGTGTCTGCGGAGGGGGTTTCCTTCTGGTCCTCTGGCCACGCAGGAGGGGATCAGTTGGAGAAGGACTTGACACAACTGTCCTGCTAGTCCAGTCCCTCCCAGCGGAGTTCCATTCCAGTATGCTTGAGAAACAGCATGGAGAAGCCCAGATGGAAGATCAGATCCCAGGCATGGAGGAGCAGACAGGAGGGGAAAAAAAGGAGAGAAAAAAAGAGCAGAGAGCAGGAGCACGCGACCGATGCTAGAAGTGGGGGCAGAGATGGGAGAAGAGAGAAAGTGCAGGAGGAGGAGAAGGAGGAGGAGGAGGAGGAGGGTGTCGAACGGAGAGGAGTGGCAGATGCAGAAGCAGGGGTCCAGACGCAGGCAGGGCTGATGGCGAGCTGGTGGTCCTCATGGCTGGAAGACGGAGGAATGACAGCGCCCTTTTCCTCAGCACGCTAGCTTGCTTGCTGCTGCTGCACGCTACCAACGATGCCTAGTGCTAATGCTTCTCCTGATGCTGCCTCTGCACGCGCTCTCTCTCTCCCTCTCCCCCCTCTCTGTGTGTCTCTCTCTCTCTCTCTCTCCCTCCCTCTCTGTGTCTCTCTCTCTCTCCCTCCCTCTCCCTCTCTCTCTCTCCCTCTCCCCCCTCTCTGTGTGTCTCTCTCTCTCTCTCTCTCTCTCTCTCTCTCTCCCTCTCCCTCTCTCTCTCTCTCTCTCTCTGTGTGACGGCAGTCAGGAGGGCATGTGAGCAAACAGAGCGAGAGAAAAAGAGAGGGAGGGAGAGAGAGAGAGAGAGGGAGAGAGAGAGAGAGAGAGAGAGAGAGAGGGAGAGAGAGAGAGAGAGAGAGAGAGAGAGAGGGAGAGAGAGAGAGAGAGAGAGAGAGAGGGAGAGAGAGAGAGAGAGAGAGAGAGAGAGAGAGAGAGGGAGAGAGAGAGAGGGAGAGAGAGAGAGAGAGAGAGAGAGAGAGAGAGAGAGAGAGAGAGGAAGGGGGGCTGTGGGGAGCCTCCAGGGAGAATGCCGTAATAACTAGCCAATCAGAATGAGGCAGTGCAACCCCCTCATCCACTCACCCCTCCCCTTTCCTGTCTTCCTCTCCTCTACCTCCAGCTCACACACAGACATGCACTATCGCCATCCCTCCCACACACACATGCACTCTCTCCATCCTTCCTCTGAAACACCAGCTCACACAGACATGCACTCTCTCCATCCTTCCTCTCCTCTGCCTCCAGCTCACACACAGACATGCACATCTCTCCATCCTTCCCTCTCTTCTACCACAGTCCATTTGGATACAGAAAACCTCAGTTAATGGATCCCACGAATGGCTGCATTATGTCATCATAATATCACACACATTAACATGATAAAAGAAGCAGCTCTGGTTTGGTGCCAGAAAAACAAAAGACAAAGCCTTGAGACGTAGTATGACAAGTAAGCCCACTCTGTGGTGGGACCTTTATTGCCCTAGACTAAGCAGAATCTCTCCATCTCCACCCTCTATTAATAACCGGGGGACCACAGCGCACAGGGGCCTGGAGAGCAGTGCAGGAAGAGATGGATGACTTTATCCCGTTTTAAAATAGCACAACAGCCAGGCGGCTGCCCCCCTTCAGGCACACAGGGTGCCTTGGAATAACAAAAAGCTGAACATGTCTGATTAGTCACACTGTAATTGCTGAATACCCCCAAGGTAAAGCTTTATCCAGTTTGATGCAAAACAGGCCAGACCTCTATTCAGTTTATCCCCGATTATAACGATGGAGAGAAAGGATTTAAATACAATTAAATACATGGGATTCTATCACCGGAAGAATCTGTTTTGTTGCACCGAGTCACCTGGAAGCGAGAAGGCATCTACAGTATATGTGCATGCAATACTGGTACAGTACAGATTCTATACATTATTCTTTTGAAAACCTAATGTGTAGCCAGCTCCAAAAAGGGGGGGAAAAAAGAATAGTGGGAAATCCCTCTGTCTCACAGAACAGCCTGCTCCATCATCAGCAATTGATACTCTTTGTCATTGGGAACACCTACCCATGTGCAACATAAATACAGCAGGATCAATGGACACAGAATCCTTTGTTGGTTGGGTGATACTGGACTCCATTAGGTCCCAGTCACAACAGCGCAACATCTACAGTAGCAGCTGGTCGATGCCCACCCATCGTCCCTCATGGCATGGAGTTCCCTCTGGCGCTACAGAAACTGACTCATGCCACACTGACTACACCCTCCCCCAGTAACAGGCACGTGTTCTGTTCTGTGGAAGAATGAAAAGCTCACAAACCCACTGACTACAACATGGGTCTTTTCTTTTTTTGCCCTTCAAAAAGTGTTTTTTTTTAACTAGTGGATCGAACCCAATTGTGTGGTGAGGGGTGGATCGTGAACATCTTAGTAGTATTAGTAGTACATTATACCATTGTCTTAATACTGTCATGTTTTCACTGTTTCATAAAGATTATAGCAAAAGTAATGCAGAAATAATGTTTGGAGGGCCAGGGTGTTTTTAGTTACTGTCTGCTGTCACACTCAAATATGCTGCCAGCTACTGAATGTTCAAATCAAATAAAATTGAAATAATCACACACTGGTGATTCACCGGTGTTGCTTGCCTCTCTTTGGCTCTCTCACTGTTTTAAGCCGTATATTAGATGTATCTTACAGGTAATTAAGTCTGGATGATCAAAAAACTAATTTACCAGTGATACAGTGTGGTCAAAATGAACTTAAGAGCAAAAACTAGAAAGACAAGACTACCACATTAGTTCACTGGTTAGGTCTTTCTCAACATAGCCTAATAAGAAACCTTATTTTGTTTTGTGTAAAGTCCTAAGTCATAAAAATCCATAAGGGTGTTAACATTGAAGCACTGTTAAAAAAAACATAACATTGCTTTATTTATTTTATTTTCAGCCAGGCTACTTTACTGCATGGTAACAATCACCGGCACACTGTTAACCTGTGCAGAAAAGCATTATGGACTACTGATCCAGTCAGTTTTGGATGTAAAGGGATTGAAAATGCGTATTTGGGTACTGAAAATTCTGATAATTCTTATGTAAAGTAGTATTTATTGTTACACCATGTTTTTTTATTGCTCTTAGCTTGACTGTTCTCTCCCTTGTACGTCGCTTTGGACAAAAGCGTCTGCTAAATGACTAAATGTAAATGTAATGTAAATGAAAACCAAACTGAACTGCCAAACCAGTTAGAAACCATGTCTATAACTGGTGCACTATCCAAAACCCTGCTTCATAATGGTCCCCATCATCCTCAAGTCATGCTTATGCGGGTTGATAATGCAATTGTACACTAATCAGGAGCCGACATCACAAGTCACATGGATTTGATTTGGTTGTCAGACAACATTGCCAGGCAGACCATTGCCCAACATTTAACTGGATTGAGGATGAGTGGGTCTTGTGCTTGGAACTCAACTCAAACTCACTTAGGCATTTCTGGGCCAAGTCTGATTGACAGTTACTGGGGTCTGAAGGAACTCCCACTAGCAATATGCACTGGTATAACAGTTCACTTTACTTAAACAAAAATTGTACTTAATTTACTTAATGGCATCAAAACAAACCTAAACAATGACCTGAGAGTGTGTTTACTGAAAACCCCAATTCTATTATCCTTTTTGGAAAAAAAATTGCTGGACATGGAAATCCTCATTTGGGCAATTGTGGACTATCAAATGCCACATTGACTACTGAGGCTAGTAAAACTGTTACGTTACTACAGAACTGTCCATTCTGTACGAGAAATGCCTTACTCTTAACTAATTCTATGAAACCAGATGAGCAGATTGTATATCGATAGATATGATCGTCAACGACTAAATAATAACCCAGTCTAACCACTCTACACAAATACCTCAACAACCAAAGGATTTCATGTTGAGTTCAAGAGCTTTGGTCTGCAGTTAATCAGATAGCTAAAGCAGTGGTTCTCAAACTTTTTGTCCGGGGTCCCCATAAAATCCATTTGCCAAGTCTCGCGACCCCCCACACATTTTGACAGGATATTATAGGTCTAAATTCAGTTTCATCTTGAATGATGAGACTGCTTGCTGAGACGATATCAGTTTTCATTATCCACCCTGATGTAGAAAACACCATTTCTGATAGACTATACAGCATGTCAAAGCCTAATATGTTGATGCACAGGGCAGCAAGATCATTTCGCGACCCCCAAAAAACTATTGCCGACCCCTAGTTTGAGAACCACTGAGCTAAAGGATATGTGATGAAGGACTGTTCTCACCAGTATATCAGTGTCTGACTCTGTGGCGTGACGTGTGTGTCTTCCCCACAGAGTCCAGCAGAGGGAGACACACTCTGCTGAGTCCGAGTCCGAGTGAGACTGAGACTGAGACTGAGACTGCACTCTACTGTGGGTCTTGGATCAGAACAGCACTCTACTCTTCAGGCTTTACACTCGTTTAGTCC
>NC_045161.1:1660626-1680626 GCF_900700415.2 Clupea harengus | reverse complement strand
CCCCTCCTCCACCTCTCCTCCCCTCCCCGCGCCTCCTCCACCTCTCCTCCCCTCCCCGCGCCTCCTTCTCCCCTCCTCCCCTCCCTGCGCCTCCTCCCCTCCCCCCGCCTCCTCCACACCTCCTCCTCTCCTCCACACCTCCTCCCCGCTCCTCCCCTCCTCCACACCTCCTCCTCTCCTTCTCCCCTCCCCGCTGCTCCTCCCCTCCCCGCTCCTCCTCCCACTGTCTCTGGTATCCTTCTACCTCTTTCACTTCATTCACTCTTTTGTCATCACATATTTCCCCTTCTCTTCATCCTTTCTTTTCCTCGTGTCTGTCTCTGCCAACCCATGTTGCTATGCTATCACATCCTCCAGCACATCTCTCCTCTGTCACCCTTGACAACCCATGTTGCTATGCTTTCACATCCTCCAACATCTCTCCTCTGTCACCATTGACAACCCATGTTGCTATGCTTCCACATCTCTCCTCTGTCACCCTTGACAACCCATGTTGCTATGCTTTCACATCCTCCAACATCTCTCCTCTGTCACCATTGACAACCCATGTTGCTATGCTTCCACATCCTCCAGCACCTCTCTCCTCTGTCACCATTGACAACCCATGTTGCTATACTTCCACATCCTCCAGCACCTCTCTCCTCTGTCACCCTTGACAACCCATGTTGCTATGCTTCCACATCCTCCAGCACATCTCTCCTCTGTCACCCTTGACAACCCATGTTGCTATGCTTCCACATCCTCCAGCACATCTCTCCTCTGTCACCCTTGACAACCCA
Organism: Clupea harengus; assembly: GCF_900700415.2. Taxonomy (NCBI): domain Eukaryota; kingdom Metazoa; phylum Chordata; class Actinopteri; order Clupeiformes; family Clupeidae; genus Clupea; species Clupea harengus. The sequence goes on along the minus strand of NC_045161.1, from coordinate 1,679,847 downwards.
TGTTGCTATGCTTCCACATCCTCCAGCACATCTCTCCTCTGTCACCCTTGACAACCCATGTTGCTATGCTTCCACATCCTCCAGCACCTCTCTCCTCTGTCACCCTTGACAACCCATGTTGCTATGCTTCCACATCCTCCAGCACCTCTCTCCTCTGTCACCCTTGACAACCCATGTTGCTATGCTTCCACATCCTCCAACATCTCTCCTCTGTCACCCTTGACAACCCATGTTGCTATGCTTCCACATCCTCCAACATCTCTCCTCTGTCACCATTGACAACCCATGTTGCTATGCTTCCACATCCTCCAGCACCTCTCTCCGCTGTCACCCTTGACAACCCATGTTGCTATGCTTTCACATCTCTCCTCTGTCACCCTTGACAACCCATGTTGCTATGCTTCCACATCCTCCAGCACCTCTCTCCTCTCTCACCCTTGACAAGCACTTCTATCTCTGGAGGTGTGGATGTGTCTTTCCTGCTCTCAATCATCTTTTCTTTGAGTTTCCATCTTCTCCTCTTTCTGCCTACCTCCCTCACACACTGTCTAAAGCCTTCTTCTCACACAGCCTCCACCTTTGATATTTGATATGCAGCCTTCTTTGCATGTGTGTGTGGGCAAGTGGAGTATGTGGAGTGGACCCAATCTAACTGTACCTGTGTGTATGAATGACTAGTGGGATTAAGGTGTGCGGGGGGGGGGGGGGGGGGGGGGCTATCTGTGTGTGGGAGTCTGTGATGGGCTTATGCTTGTGTGCCTGTGTATGTGAGCATGTGTGTGTGTATGTAATCTCTTATGACGTACGTGAAGCAGCAGTACGGCTGCCAAGAAGGACTGTCCCTGGCAGTAGCCGATCTCGTCGTCGTAGACGGAGTATGCCTGCAACAGAAGGAGCGCCATGCCTGGAGTTAGAATCCCAGAGTCAAAAGATTAAAGGACCTTTTTTTGGAGGGCTGGCCGTTAAATCAAGCAAAGCCCACTTATCGCCAATCTGTGCTGTCTGCTTGATTTGGCTAAAAAAATCAGCCCAAGTTGTTTTGCTCATGCTGTCTTGAGAGCAAAGATAAGAATATTTTCATGTTTATTGGAACATTAGCTGGCCTTAGAAAGACATTCACAAATTATAACAGAACTGTTGAAGAGGCTAATTAAAGCATTAGAATCTGGTCGAAAGTAAACACTTACTTGGGGTGTTTATTTTTCATAAATATAACACTAATGCGCATATACTGAGAGGCTTAAGCAGAGATTGACACATGGGTGCTGCTCAATATGACAAGTGGTGGCATGAGTAGATTTCCGTAGTGTGAGAATTCATTGTCATTTTACCATCAGAAACAAACACAACACACAACACACACACACACACACACACACACACACACACACACACACACACACACACACACACACACACACACACACAATCTTCATAGCCAAACTCCTGAACACACTCTCAGTCCCCGAAGTCAAAAAGTTAAACCTGGATCACACGAATGTCAAGGTCAATCCCAAGTTCAACTCATGATCGTTTCATTCTCATCTCTTTCATGGCAGCAGCAGCATTCCTCTCATGTCTACTGACTGTTGGCACAATCCACTGATAGCATCAACAACGCCATGTCTGTGTGTGCTTTACTCTGTGTGTGTTTTAGACTATGGCCCGTCACACCCTGGACAGATGGGGGGAGTTGTCTCAGCTCTTGGCTAATATGAAAGCCTGACTGGCAATTTTTAGTCTTCTTTAATCTCCCAGTGCCAATCAGGAAATGGAGCAGTTCTTAAGCCCCCTCTCAAAGATGCTTTAAACAAGAGAGATGAGAGACACACATCCACGCTTCACACACACACACACACACAGAGAGAGAGAGACACACACCACACACACACACACACACACACACACACACACACTCACACACACAGAGAGACACACACACCACACACACACGCACACACACACTCACACTCATACTTACACACACACACACACAGAGAGAGAGACACACACCACACACACACACCGCTTTGCCATCTCCCTGACAGCAGTGTAGCAGAACCATCCACATCTACAACGTTCTTGGAATTAGCCCTACATCCAAACCGTTCTTGTTTATACCCCTGCAAAAAGGCATACATCTTGATTGCCATACCTCGAAATGAAAGTGTGCTTGCTCAACATTTTATCCCACAGTGAAATGAAATGCATGGCTGGTTGTAGTTGCAGGTGCTAAAACTCTCAGGAAGTATTGACATCTCTTATACCCATACATTTGCAAACATGTATACGCATCCACTTATGTCATAGTTACATCTTGTGTTTACATCCTGTGTTTACATCCTGTGTTTACATCTGGTGTTTACATCCTGTGTTTACATCCTGTGTTTACATCTTGTGTTTACATCCTGTGTTTACATCCTGTGTTTACATCTTGTGTTTACATCCTGTGTTTACATCTGGTGTTTACATCCTGTGTTTACATCTTGTGTTTACATCCTGTGTTTACATCCTGTGTTTACATCTTGTGTTTACATCCTGTGTTTACTCTCTTGTGTTTACTGTTTACATCTTGTGTTTACATCCTGTGTTTACATCCTGTGTTTACATCTGCCCTTCTGGGAGAGGAGGTGGTCTTGCACTGCTGTATCGAGAAAGTCAAACTGACTCCACTCGCTATGCCTGATCAATCCTCCTTTAAACTGCTGGTCAAACTGACTCCACTCGCTATGCCTGATCAATCCTCCTTTAAACTGCTGCTGGTCAAACCGACTCCACTCGCTATGCCTGATCAATCTTCCTTTAAACTGCTGGTCAAACCGACTCCACTCGCTATGCCTGATCAATCCTCCTTTAAACTGCTGCTGGTCACACTGACTCCACTCGCTATGCCTGATCAATCCTCCTTTAAACTGCTGGTCAAACCGACTCCACTCGCTATGCCTGATCAATCCTCCTTTAAACTGCTGCTGGTCACACTGACTCCACTCGCTATGCCTGATCAATCCTCCTTTAAACTGCTGGTCAAACTGACTCCACTCGCTATGCCTGATCAATCCTCCTTTTAAACTGCTGGTCAAACTGACTCCACTCGCTATGCCTGATCAATCCTCCTTTAAACTGCTGGTCAAACTCTGTGGACCTACACTCACTGTTGTTACAGTACTGTACAGACCATGTAAGCCATCATTTGTGTTTATTTCTGAACTTTCAACTCTACTCTACTACTTTGAATGCAATGTCTCCTAATGTCATCTTGATGGGCGATTTACATTTGGATTGGGATTTCCTCCAACCCCTTTACTAAAGACTTTATGGCCATTTTTGATTGCTTTGGCCTCACCCAATATGCTGCCTTGTCAACCCACGGGTAGAGGCCTTCTTTTGGATCTGTTCTGTTGCACTGGTACTCCACACAGCAATCCCATTGCTGCTAAACTACCCATCACAGACCACAGCGTTGTGCTACTTGACACCTCCCATGTCATGTCATATTGCAACATTCCAAAGGTCAAGGCAGAGGAACTCCCCCCCTCTAATTAGAGGCGACAGTGGTACAGGAGGTAGAGAAGTCGTTTAGTAATCAGAAGGTTGCTAGTTCGATTCCCTGTCGAAGCGTCCTTGAGCAAGACACTGAACCCCTAATTGCTCCTGATGTGCAGTGTGCCATCAGTGTAAAAAATGTGTATACCTTGTAAGTCGCTTTGGATAAAAGCGTCTGCTAAATGACTAAATGTAAAAAAAAAAAAAAAAATGTAAATTAGCTCATATCCTTGTCCTGATCCTCATGCTTCATTAGAGGATCTAGTGGGGCCCCTAATACTGCTTGTCTTCAGCGCTTTAACACTCTTTCTCCCCTCAACACACGGACTGTTTCGTGGTCATTTGTTCACACTGCACCTTGGTACACATCTCAACCCCACCAGATGAAGTCCATGGGTCTAAAACAAGACTGGTCATACATACTGGCTGTACACAAAGAGATTTCGGAGTATTCTGATCACATACTTCAGTACAAAAATGCATTTTCTGTTGCAAAAACCATCATATTATGCAGAAATCATCAGTGCAGGAGAGGGGAACACCAGAGCTCCATCTCCCGCTGTAAATGGACTACTTAAACCACCTGAATTGCAACAATTCATCAACAATTGACTTTTTTAGTGAGGAAAAGGAACCGTGCTTCCTGAATACTCTGGGCCCCCCACTAACCAAAGCATTTTGTGAATTCAGTCTCCAAGCAGAATGTCACATCTTGGATCTCATCACGAAGTTCAATTCCTCTACTTTTCAGCTCAATCCTGTTCCAACAAGCTTAATTAAGGCATGCCTGCCCACCACTACCTCCCCTCTGATAACCTCATTAACACTTGTCTTAACACTGGTGTAGCCCCCCTTTCATTAAAAACTGCCAATGTCAGACCAACACTGAACAAGCCTGGACTGGATCCTGAAGTCCATGAGTGATCTCCAGCTTACCATTAATATCAGAAGTCCTTGATAGGATTAGTGGTATCTCAGCACCAGGATCACCTAAAACATTCAAATCTGGATTTGCCGTAAACACACAGTACAGAAACTGCTTTGGTTTAGATAACCAATGAGCTCCTTTGCGTAGTGGCTGCTGGGCTACAATTCTGTACTGAAGTGCTTTGACTTCATTCTCATCAGCTTCTCCTAGAACGTCTAGCCAACATTAAAGTCCATGGTTTGGTGAGGCCCACTGTCCTTCTTCCTCCCATAAATTTGTGGATGACTAGAAATGATCTGAAACTAAACAGTAGAGTGATCTACTCATTGGCCCTAAACCAGCTCTTGTGGAGATGAACACTTTCCCCCTCTCCATAGATGGCTGCACCATACCCTGGTCCATTCAGTTTAAGAGCTCTGGGGTTCGTTTAGATAGTACTCTCTCCTTCACTGCACACATAAACAATGTTTCTCCCAATGCCCTTTTCCATCTGCAGAACATCGCAAGACTATGCCCTGCCCTCATTCAGCACAGCAAAAAGAAGTCCTGGTCAATGCTTATGTTACATCCTACATTCACTACCGTAATTCCCTCCTGTCTACCACAGGGCATTTCAAAAAAATTGGGGGCACTTTTTGAAACTTGTGAAATAACATTTAACCTTTGTTCAAAATAATAAATATACTCATTTAGGCTTACAGTATATGAGCAATTGTCATCAAGTGGCAAATTATTAGGAAATTATGGGGGCATTTTTTGCCCCTCTCCTAGTGATATCAGGGGCAAAATTATATTTCTTGGGGGCAGTTTTGCCCTTTGCCCTTGTGTATTCCCTCCTGTCTGGCATCCCTAATAAACCACTTCACGGGCTCCAAATAAACCAACTCCATAGCACCTCTGCTCATTCAGCTTCACTGGTTTCCTGTTGCCTATCCAATTAAAGTTTCACATTTTTGCAGACAAACATAAAGATGTTCTGCATACTACACAGTGCGTGTTGAACTGTGAAGGAGAGCCGTGGTTGATCCCGGGTACAACATGTGGCGCATGTTGCGGCTGTCACCACCAACCAGTTGTGCGTAGCTGTGCGTAGATCCTCAGGAGGATCTATGGTTGGCCAGTTATATTGGTTACGTTAGGTTGTTGGGTATGAGCACTCCCGTGTGATAGTGTGAGGATTGGGTGCCCCTATCCAAACAATAGCACAGCATTTGCAATAAAACATCATTTCCTGTGGATAACTAACATGCTCCTTCCATTTAAGAGCCTACATAATCATGCTCCCTCTTCCCTCACTAACCTCCTGGAGAACTCCACCCTTGCCTGTTTCCTGGGCTCCTCCTCACAGCAGGTCTACTCACACTAGTGGAAATGCCTTTTTGGCACGTTGCCCCTAAGCTCTACAATTCATTTCCCCATCACATCCAGCATTGTGAATCATTGTTATTTACAATTATAATAATAATAATTATTATTGTGATTTAGTGTTTTGTAAATCATCTTTGTATGTTCGTATTTGTATTCTTGTTGTATTTGTGCAGTGACCGTGGGTGTCATGAAAGGCGATTTGAACTAAAATGTAGCATCGTCATTATTATTATTATTATTATGGCAATATACAGGATAGATATATGGAACAAAAACAATACGATGACAGTAGTACTTGGAGCTTCAATGAGCCATGAGAAGTAATTGAATTGCTAGGAGCACAACTTCTAACATGAGGCTGGGTACACTGGCAGGCACGCTCCTGCCCAGAAGAGGAGCTCCAGGGACCTGCCTCTTGGTCGTTGTGATCCTGTGACAATGCTGCCCTCACCTTGCAGATCTTGTAGAGGGAGTCCTGGCCATCGCCATTGGAGTCCTTGAAGTAGTCATGAGCGGGGAAGGTGCGGTGAATGTCCCGTGTGATGACTCCCTCTTGTGCAGAGTCCTGTAACACACACACACACACACACACACACACACACACACACACAAGCAATGAGTATTATGCCATTTCATAACACACTTTCTTTTAACTGCAAATATATATACATTTCGCCATAATTTCTAAATCTATCAAATGTCCTGCTTCCTGTGCCGCCTTTCCCACATGCTACTTGAAAATGTTCCACCACCTAATTGTCATCCAAATAACAGACTCTAAAAAGCCTCACACCATGTCGCTTCAGTGCTTCTGCATGGAAAACAATGCAAAGATATCCATTCCACAACACCACTTTTGAAAATATTGCCTGCTAATTGGTTTCAGTCCAAACTTGAATTCCTCAGACCTGGTGCGGTACTAAATACTAACATGGTTTTTAGACCATAACCAGACCCCCCAACCCCCCCTCATCCCTCCGTTTCAAAGCGGCGCTTCTGGATGTCTAGATGCGATTCGGGCAAGAAGCTTGTGTGTCTAATCTGCAGCTAACGCTTCCTGAAGGAAGACCGTCAGCACAGAGTTCTGGGAGGACAAGTGTGAGGAGCAGATAGAACAGGTCTGAGCACACTAACAGCTGAGCTAGAAGAGAGAAGAAATGAAATGGGGGGCCAGGAGAGAGAGAGGGATGAGGCAGGAGAGAAAAAAGGGAATGGGAATAAGAGTGTTAAACATAACAGAGAAAAGGGAGGATGACAGTATGAGAGAAAGAGAACGACAAACTGCCAGTATCTTTTTTTTTCTATTTGCGACAAGTGCCGCAGACAAAAGGGACTAACAACAGCCACTTCTGCTAGCGCCCCTTCAGAAACATCAGAGCAGCCAGAATGAGAGCAGAGACTGGAGGAGGACAAACAGTCCACTGCTTTTGATGGGGTTTTGATGGAGAGAAAAAAAACGCTCTTTCAGTGCAGCAACAACAACAAATGCTCCACATCTATCCATTGTAATGGCCAGTTTCGTGATGCATGTCTTAGTTTGCTTTTCTATTAACAACCAAACCTCGTCCAAAGAAAGGATTAAGATCAACCTTCAGTAGATTTTCTGAGCAGAGGAGCATAGGCGTTGGCATTGCATTGCACTTCCAATCAAACCCATGTGCCACCAAACACTATGAAACAGAATACACGAATAGATTACTTTTACACTGCCAGTTCTACACTACTACTATATTACAGCAATCGTCGGAAAGCCCCGGAACATCAGTGCCTACCCAGGTAAGCAGGCACTTTCACCACTGCCAGAGAACAGCCACTCAGCTGGCAACAAAACATCAGTCAGCGGCTAATGCTGCTATCTCACGCTAAGATCGGAAGACTAATCCAATCGGCCTGGCTTTTCATTCCCATCTTCCTGCCGACTTCAAACATCTCACAGCGACCCACATGGCCTTGCCTGCCCTTCAGAGCAATCTGTCACCCTACCAAAGGTGCCCCCTCCCCCCTCCCCCCGTGCCCCAGCTGCTGAGGGGGAGATTGTGTTCGGGGACCGCAGATTCACACACACGTCCTTCCCGAGCTTCTTGCTGCTCTGTTTCTAACGGCACACGAGTCAAAAGGAGCCACCTCACACCGTTCGAATAGTTCCCCTCTGCAGCCACTTGGTTAAGTTTCCTGGTGTCGGAAGGTTTTAAATGATTCCTTAACCCAGCTGTGTCCGTTAATGTGTTTATTTATATTATCCCAGGGCAAAATGCAGCAGGCTCACGCCTCCAAAGCCACAACCCAATCAGAGAAACAGCAGTGGCGCCGGTTCCAGTGATGCTGTGGATGGGCAGGCCAGGGCTTTGGGTAGGCCATGGCTTTGGGTAGGCGGTGACAACAGAGACAGAGAAGTAGCTGATGACCTTGATGATGCTGTGGATGGGCAGGCCAGGGCTTTGGGTAGGCCATGGCTTTGGGTAGGCGGTGACAACAGAGACAGAGAAGTAGCTGATGACCTTGATGATGCTGTGGATGGGCAGGCCAGGGCTTTGGGTAGGCGGTGACAACAGAGACAGAGAAGCAGCGGATGACCTTGAGACAAACCAGCATCAGCGCTGCACCTGTATCGTTGTCTGTATGCAAATCCTAACCGTGAACACTAATACAGCCCCTGATATTAAACTTCGGTGCAATCCAAACACTCTGTCTCTCAACTCACAGCAAGGAGGAGGAGCCATGGCAACATCAGGAAGGCTCTGGAAATATCCCTTTGACAGGGTGAGTTGTAAACAGTTTGATTAAATTAACAGCGTGTGTCATTACAAATTAAAAGCATCATTACTCAACTGACGGCACTTGGGAGAAAAGGATTGGCCTCTTTGGTCACCTGCACATCAATCTCCCTCCCTCTAATCTCACTACTGCTCAGGTGAGGAGAAGACACTCCTTAACCATGCTTTAAACACAAGAGTCCTCTAATGCTTTTTTGGATAAATATTACTTTGAATTAGCTCGTCAGTGTCTTTAAATAGTTGAGAGTGCTAAAATGACTGCGGTAGAAACAGCACGTATGTTCTCTGTGGAGCGCTGGCACTTTAATCATCATCACCACTTTACAGGATCTGACACCGCTGTGATGGGAAACAGCTACCTTTAGCTCCATTTATGTCACAGTAACAGAGTGGCCCTCCGTTTCCTTTAACAGGGCCAATTGAAAGAATCGCCTGCAGTTAAGTATATTTCATGGAAAGTAGACAGGCACCCCTCTCACCCTGGCAAAGACACAGACACACACACACACACACACATACACACACACACACACACACACACACACATACACACACACACACACTCGCATACAGAGCTCTCTCTTTTAATGACTGCAGTCTTCTTAAAAATCAAGCCCCAGCATTGCGTTCATTTGATGTGCAGCTAACACACTTCTCTGGAGTGGCCGTCTTTGGTCTGTCTGGCAGATCCATAGCAATTAAAGCTGAACAAGTAGCCCTCAGCGTGTGGCTGCATGGAGAGTGAGCTTGTTAGGGCTTCTGATGGAGGGACTCAGGTTGGGTGGGGGGGTACATTTCCCTCTCTTGACCCAATCCAAGAGCTGAGAGAGAGAGAGCAGGGGCAGATGGCAGGATAAGCATCACCATCCACCCCTCAGGCTTCTGTTGCCACTTGGAAAATTAGGAAACAGAGATGTATAAATAGACTCCTGGGACCGATGTGGTGTCAGAGAGAGAGAGAGAGAGAGAGGGAGGGAGAGAGCGAGAGAGAGGGAGGGAGAGAGAGAGAGGGAGAGAGAGAGAGGGAGAGAGAGCGAGAGAGAGGGAGAGAGAGGGAGGGAGGGAGAGAGAGAGAGGGAGAGAGAGGGAGGGAGAGAGCGAGAGAGAGAGAGAGAGGGAGGGAGAGAGGGAGAGAGAGAGAGGGAGAGAGAGCGAGAGAGAGAGGGAGAGAGAGAGCGAGAGAGAGGGAGAGAGAGAGAGGGAGAGAGAGAGCGAGAGAGAGGGAGAGAGAGAGAGGGAGAGAGGGAGAGAGAGCGAGAGAGAGGGAGAGAGAGAGCGAGAGAGAGGGAGAGAGAGAGCGAGAGAGAGGGAGAGAGAGAGAGGGAGAGAGCGAGCGAGGGAGAGGGAGGGAGAGAGAGCGAGAGAGAGGGAGAGAGCGAGCGAGGGAGGGGGTGAGAGTGAAGGTTAAAGTAGACTAAGAGAGGAAATGATCTGAATTCCCTAGTGTGAAACTGGCCAGGTCAGATTAGGTGAAAAATGGGCAGATCAAAGATATCTTAAAAAATTTATGAAATTAAACCTACCATCAGAGCATGTTTGATTTAAATTAAAAAAAATTCTGATGCAATATTTTCGCAATGTTATACTTGCTTAAGGATTAAATCCACACACACACACACACACACACACACACACACACACACACACACACACCAAGAAATGATGTTTATCACATCAAACCCACAAGCCAGCCAATAAGTCAGAGTAATGAATGCCTTCTATTAGCACGTCCACCCCTCCTATTGTCATTGATGCTGCTTGCTCGCCTTCCTTCACTGAGTGGCGATTTCACCCTTGCTTCTCTCTCAACCCTGCATGTCAACGCTGCATGCTTTGTGATGTTGGCGCTTGAAAACGGGCACGCTGTTTCCCAGGCTTCCTAGGAAGAGGTGCCCAGCTGCCTGCTTCCTTTTCCAGGGGTTTCTCTGTCCGATTATGCACTGCACTGTGGGTAGCTCCAGAGCCTTGCCTGGTGACTTAAGATGCAGTGGACTACTGTGGCTACAGTGACCCAGTTTGTTCAAAAGACTTCACCACAGATGTATCCTACTGGATGACGAGTGAAGAGAAGAAAAAAATAAATCAGTGAGGTGTCTTCTTCTACAGAAAGCAGTGAGCACCCGTACATGAACACACACACACACACACACACACACACACACAACATATTCACTTACTCTACGCAGAACTAGGAACAATGTGAGGGAATGTACACATTCAACTCAAATCAAGTCTCTAATCATCATCTTTAAAATCATATCATGCTTTTCATCTGGGCCAGCAGACTGGGTTCTGGAGACGGTAGATCAGTCAGGGGGATGTGTCAAGAGCCTGGGTGATGGTTGCCCCTGACATGGATGGGTAGATCTGAGACAAATCTCCTCTGAATAGCCAACAGCCCAAACCTGGAGGAAGGATTGGGTGAGTGGCAGACAGACAGACAGACAGAGAGAGGGGGTAGAGGAGCCAGATGATAGCAGAGAGGGAGAGGAGGGCGGGCAAGGAAGTAAAGACAGATACCCTGGGGTCTGTTCATAGATGCTTCATTAATCAGCAGGCAGAGTGTGGGAGAGGAACCCATTTAGATGAAGGACAAGTGCTGGTTCTACAACCTGGGCTGCATCCTCCATACCACAAGAACACACACACCAACCTGGGCTGCATCCTCCATACCACAAGAACACACACATCAACCTGGGCTGAATCCTCCATACCACAAGAACACACACATCAACCTGGGCTGAATCCTCCATACCACAAGAACACACACATCAACCTGGGCTGCATCCTCCATACCACAAGAACACACACATCAACCTGGGCTACATCCTCAGTCCATACCACAAGAACACATCAACCTGGGCTGCATCCTCCATACCACAAGAACACACACATCAACCTGGGCTGAATCCTCCATACCACAAGAACACACACATCAACCTGGGCTGAATCCTCCATACCACAAGAACACACACATCAACCTGGGCTGCATCCTCCATACCACAAGAACACACACATCAACCTGGGCTACATCCTCAGTCCATACCACAAGAACACATCAACCTGGGCTGCATCCTCCATACCACAAGAACACACACACCAACCTGGCTGCATCCTCCATACCACAAGAACACACACATCAACCTGAGCTGCATCCTCCATACCACAAGAACACACACATCAACCTGAGCTGCATCCTCCATAACACAAGAACACACACACCTGGGCTGAATCCTCCATACCACAAGAACACACACACCAACCTGGGCTGCATCCTCCATACCACAAGAACACACACACCAACCTGGGCTGCATCCTCCATACCACAAGAACACACACATCAACCTGAGCTGCATCCTCCATAACACAAGAACACACACACCTGGGCTGAATCCTCCATACCACAAGAACACACACACCAACCTGGGCTGCATCCTCCATACCACAAGAACACACACACCAACCTGGGCTGCATCCTCCATACCACAAGAACACACACACCAACCTGGGCTGAATCCTCCATACCACAAGAACACACACATCAACCTGGGCTGCATCCTCCATACCACAAGAACACACACACCTGGGCTGAATCCTCCATACCACAAGAACACACACACCTGGGCTGAATCCTCCATACCACAAGAACACACACACCAACCTGGGCTGCATCCTCCATACCACAAGAACACACACACCAACCTGGGCTGCATCCTCCATACCACAAGAACACATCAACCTGGGCTGCGTCCTCAGTCCATACCACAAGAACACACACACCTGGCCTGCATCCTCCATACCACAAGAACACATCAACCTGGGCTGCATCCTCCATACCACAAGAACACATCAACCTGGGCTGCATCCTCCATACCACAAGAACACATCAACCTGGGCTGCATCCTCCATACCACAAGAACACATCAACCTGGGCTGCATCCTCTATACCACAAGAACACACCAACCTGGCTGCATCCTCCATACCACAAGAACACACACATCAACCTGGCTGCATCCTCCATACCACAAGAACACACACATCAACCTGGGCTGCATCCTCCATACCACAAGAACACACACATCAACCTGGGCTGCATCCTCTATACCACAAGAACACATCAAGCCCCCATAACAACTTGCTTTCATAAGCCCAGACTTAAACAGAGAAGAGCAGACAACGTTAACTTCACATGTCGTTCGTCCCCTATGGTAAGAGGTTGGGCTCTTCCCCTTTAACATGGAAGAAAACAAATCAGTGTTACACATGCATAAGCCAGCCTAGTCTCTGTGTTCATAGAGACTATCGATGGAATGAACAAACAAACCAACAAACAGGGACACTACTACCTAAATGACAATATAATGGTAGGGCACGAAACACACACACGGGCGTTTGCTGGTTCAAATGAGGATTTTTATTTTTCCAAAAAGAATTGGAGGGAAGAACAACAGTCCTCCCAGATGGTGTGTACACACAGTCAGGGGCTAATTAAGAACGGGCGGGCAGAAACGCTCATGCCTCCGCGCTGTGTGCATCTCTTTTTCTCTCCTTCATTCTCATCTACTGTTCAATCTCTCTTCTTTTCCCTCCATCTCTACATGTGCGGGAATGGGCCTCCCAAACCCCCAGGTTGCTGATGAATACTATTCCTTTATTACGAGAGAGAGATGTGGGGCTGCTTCCCTCCTTGCCCTGGGCTGACAGGTAGGCACAGGCAGGCAGGCAGGCAAGTAGGGAGCCATGAGTCCAAAAACGACCCAAGAGTGTGAGAGCAATATGCCTTGTTTACAATTTAGGATTAGACACATCATGTTTTCACCGCCTATGCTGATGATAAGAATTCACAATTTCCTTGGATGAATATCCTTTTCTAAAAAAAACTGGATACTACAAAAGAATGAACTTGATTCTGTATGGCTTAAGCTATCTTTATAACCACCACAGCTTAACCCTAACTTGAACATGATTTTTTTTTTGCGTTCAAGCTCACAATAGACACGCAAGGCAGTCGATCTGCGTCTGTGAAGTGGACGTGTTAGAGTCTACAGTAGCATAGTTGCCTTGATGCGTTTACTTCTTCAGGACTGAAGAAAGACGACATGGGGAAAACCAGCTGTGTAGTTAAGCTAGGTAGTTACTACTGAAATATTTCATTAACGGTGATGCTCCCTGAAAACAAATGCCAATATCAATATAATATTTCATGAGACTGCACCAGAAGGACACTTGTCCTTGGATCAGGCAAGTCGTCAGAGTTTTTGAGTTGTCACGATAACAGTTTTTCAATTCTGTTTTGCATAATTGTACAAGCGTTGATGTCGAACCCCCATCACATCATGTACTGTATATCAGCTGGCTGAAGGAAATGTGTTCACCTCCCCCGGGTGATATAGCCCCTGGCGACCGACAAGGAAAGAAATGGTTACAAAATAAAAGATTTATACGCATTTGCAGCCATTTTAGTGGCCATCTGGAGCCCTGTGGGACTCGTGGGGATTGGGGGGTGGGGTGGGGTGGGGTGGGGGGGGTCCAGCGCTACTGTCTCTCCTGGTGTGATGTCACTGCTGCAGTAACTCGTCTAGCAGACTCCCTCTCTTGCCCAGACACTGAGTCGGCCCCTGTGGGCAAACATCACGTTCCTGCTGGTGAAATGACCACCCCCCCCCCCTGACTGTCCAAGCCCTCCCTGCCTCCTCCACCTCCACCTCCACCTCCTCCTCCTCCTCTCTCCTCTCTCCTCTCCAGGGGAAGATAAGACGATGACCACCCCCCCCTGACTGTCCAAGCCCTCCCTGCCTCCTCCACCTCCTCCTCCTCCCTCCTCTCCAGGGGAAGATAAGACGATGACCCCCCCCCCCTTGACTGTCCAAGCCCTCCCTGCCTCCTTCACCTCCTCCTCCTCCTCCTCCTCCTCCCTCCTCTCCAGGGGAAGATAAGACGATGACCCCCCCCCCCCTTGACTGTCCAAGCCCTCCCTGCCTCCTCCACCTCCTCCTCCTCCTCCTCCTCCTCCCTCCTCTCCAGGGGAAGATAAGACGGCTGACCTTCAGGCCCATTGATCTGAGGCTCCAGCAGAGTTCACTCAGAGCCCTGGGCAGCGAGACCCTACCCTCACTCACGGTGGGCCTTGTGCATATGGTTATGTACACACACTCTCTCTCTCTCTCTCTCACACACACACACACACACACACACACACACACACACACACACACACACACACACACACACACACACACACACACAGGTGGACCATGTGCATATGGTTATGTACACACTCTCTCTCTCTCTCTCTCTCTCACACACACACACACACACACACACACAGGTGGACCATGTGCATATGGTTATGTACACACTCGTACATGCACACTACCACGCAGACATTCTGTAGATACACACCGAATGCATTCCTACAATAAGGTTCATGTGTCCACGTAGATATAGGTAGTACAGATTTACATTCTTGGTTTTTTACCTTGCATAGTGTGCACATTGTAAGAGCCAGTGGAGAAACATTTCACTGCTCATCTTACTGGTATGATGTTGCAGGAGACAAATACAATCTTGAACCACCAGTTTTCGCTTTCCGCTTTGACATGATTAGAATCAGTCTCAAGTTGCTTTCACGTTGCCTGTGGATTCTGTGTGCACACGGTCATGTGGTTGCATGCCCTTATAAGGAGCTGACGGGGCATTTATAATAATAATAATAATAATAATAATAATACACATTTATATAGCGCTTTTCAAAGTTCTCAAAGACGCTTGATTATGTATGCAAATGCAGGTGTACAAGAACGCACGTTCAATTTAAGAATCAGCTGCATTCCTCATTCGCAGCTAAGAACACATTTCTACGCGTTCATGAATCCGCCAGGGATCTTTCTTAGGGTTGGTCTTACGAAGTTCGTAAGAAGACATTTAAGAAGACACTTAAGAAAATGTTCCAGAATGAGGTAGATTCTTTTTTGTAGCATCTTTGGGGCAACAGTGGTACAGGAGGTAGAGGAGTCGTTTAGTCGTTTAGGTTGCTAGTTCGATTCCCCACTCCTCCTTACCAAGTGTGTAAGTGTCCTTGAGCAAGACACTGAACCCCTAACTGCTCCCGATGTATAAATGCAGTTTTCTTGTACGTCGATTTGGATAAAAGCGTCTGCTAAATGACTAAATGTAAATGTAATCTTCCCCTCTACACAATCCGTCTTTCACTTGAATCCCTTCTGGGGCTCGCGCTTACGAAACGAGCCGATGGCGTGAGCAGACGTTGGCGTGTAGTGCCAGCTCGTGGGTGGTGACCCCCGATGGTTTGTCCGAGGAGGTTCCGGGCCAGAAGGGTACTCCACAGCCAGCTACAGGGTATGGCAGCCTCACAGGGGGCCCGTCTGGTCCTGCCTGACCCATATCGGACCAGACGCGAGGGACCACTGCGGTGCTAAGAGGACGCCACACATTGTCATGGATAAATACTAATGCTTTGTGACAGCAGTGCAAAGCACGAAATGAAACCTCTTCCTCTACATCAGTTTAAGTACAGTAATCTATTTTAATACTTGCTCGTGTTTTCCCCTTGCTAGATGAAGCACCTTCACGTAAAAGTGTCCTACTAAAATGTATAGCACACTTTCAAGCACGCTACAGTGGAATCACAGATGATGTGATGCACAAATGCATGAAGTACCAAAAACACAGCATTAAGACTTTTCAGCCACATGCTCTGTTGTAACAGATGTGTTTCTGGTTTATATGCACTCCGTGGTCAATGACATGATTTAAAACGGCAGGAGAGCACAGCTCCCCCTTCAGAATGGAGGCAGTATAACAATTTCCGTTTCAATCAATGTGGTGAATGAAAGAACTGTGATTAATGACAGTGAAACTGCAAGTCAACTCTGAACACATCCTGAATCCAATCAATCCAATAATCCACACAAGTCCTCCTCCTTCTCTTCCTCTTCTGCCAAAGCTCCGCATCTGTGGAAGATCAACACCGAGCTTCCGAGCTGGAACGCACCAGATTGGCGATGATTTTTGTTTTTCCTGTGATGGTGGCCAGTGAAAAGGAGCCCATTATGCAGAGTGTGTGTGTGTGTGTGTGTGTGTGTGTGTGTGTGTGTGTGTGGGGGGGGGGGGGGGGGGCAGGTATAGAGAGGTCTGGAGGAGGGGAGCTGATGCTGCTGTTGATGGACAGGAGAGATATTACCACCTCTATTCCTTTTGCCAGCGAGATCGGGAGCTTCAAAAGGAGGCCTACTGGTAATTGAAATTGACAAACAGCTGCATTAGCCTCATCACAAAGCTTCGGCACACAAAGGAGCGACAGAAAAAAGATCAGGTGAGAAAGAGCCGCAGAGATTGAAAGGGAGAGAGGGAGAGAGGGAGAGAGAGGGGAATAAAGACAGCCAGGCTTTGCCAGGATAGATTAATCTACATCATGAATTATGCATGCTTGCACCGTATGCGATCGCCCTGACGCTACCTTATTAAAAGGGCATCACCGGGAGAAAATGTGCACCAAATCAAAAAAGAACACACGCACTCTCTCTCTCTCTCTCTCTCTCACACACACACACACACACACACACACACACACACACAATTACACACACAACTGTGAAGCTCCTCTTCTGTATAGGTGTGGGTGTATTTTATGGAAGTTATCATGTTTTATCATGTTTGATTAAGTTATTGCACATTTAGCTACTGCTCATGACAACACATTGGTTACCTGGACTTCAGGTAACAACTCTTTATAGCAGGTGATTTGTAAAAAAAAAAAAAGAAAATCAAGCATCAAACCCAATCCTTTCTTTGTTATTAAAACCCTACTGTCATGTTACTAGCCATAAAATGTGTCAACATCAGGCGATGCATCTGTCCCAAGGACACGTTCCCAAAATGGACACACAACACACAACACTTCACATTCACTCCCATCCTCCATCCACAGCCTGTCTCCCCCCCAGGCCCTGACCACACACACACACACACACACACACACACACACACACACACACACACACACACACACACACACACACACACACACACACACACTTACTCACACACACACACACACACACACACACACACACACACACACACACACACACACACACACACACACACACACACACACACACACACACCCCTGACCACACACAGTGCATGGTGTTGTTATCCAGATGATGTCAATGCATTCATTCAAATCTCCAGAGGTCTGAAGAGCAGTCAGACCAGTGGCAAAGTGATTGGCCCACATAATAATACAACCAAGTTGTATATGAAGGCTGCCACGGCAACAACCTTCCCACCAAGCTGCGTCCACCCCAGTATATGGAGAAAAATGGTAGGGGGAAAGGAAATAACCAGTCAGCATTTCACTCATTTATTTGACTTTGATAAGAGTTCTTTCACATCAGGAATTGTAGGATAGCTGCGGCTGGATATAGTTCTCTCTGTCCTTTTTTTTAAAGATTTATTTTGGGGCTTTTTAATGCCTTTATTTGGACAGGAGAGGGAAGTGTGATGACAGGAAGTGAGGCGGAGAAGAGGAGGGGGAGAGGACCGGGAAACGACATCAGGCCAGACTTGAGCCTGTGTCCCCGCGGGCAATGAAGCCCGTAAATGGGGGGACTTATCGGCTTGCGCCTCAGTGCCCCCCCCCCCCTTCTGTCCTTTCTTCTGTAACTCTTTTACACCGTCTTTATCTTCTCCTGTCTTTATCTTCTCCTGTCTTTATCTTCTCCTGTCTTTATCTTCTCCTGTCTTTATCTTCTCCCAGTCTCAACCAATATATATCCACTGTCCACTCATTCTTTATTTCATTCCATCATTATCATTTGTCCAAACTTATCCTCGAATGTGTCCATATAAGGTTTTTCCGCAACATCTCTCTCCCTCTCCCTCCCTCTCTTTCTTTCTTTCTTTCTTTCTCTCTCCCTCTCTCTCTCTCTCCCTCCCTCCTCTCTCTCCCTCCCTCCCTCCCTCTCCCCTGTCTAATTGATGGTGCGGAGGAGGAAGGTGACAATGCCCTGTGCTTCCACTGGGGGTGGTTGAATGGGTGTGTGGGTGGGGGGGTTCCCATGGTGTCACATCGCTGCAGCAACCCCCCCCCCGCCCACCTCTGCACTCAGAGACGCTGACAGCTCACCGCAGTGACACTTTTCCTCCCTGACCTGGTTGCTGTGGCAGAGCTTCTCATCTGGCTCCGAGTAGCTCTCAACAAGTCTCACCGCCACCAGAGTGAGAGTGAGAGGGTGGAGGGTGGAGGATGAGAAGTTATCGTCAACACTGTCATACCTGAAGCAGAGGGAGAAGGAAACCCGCAGTAGCTAAAAATGAGCACTGACGTGGGGGACGGAGGCGCGCACGGAGCAGGATACTCAGTAAACAGAGCCAGAATGAGGCTTCTATTAATCACCAATATTAGATAGAATAATAGAGAGAATAATAGAGAGAGATAGAGAGAGAGAGAGACACTTATTACACTACTAAAATTCCAATGAAACCTTTCCTTTACCCAGTTTTTTTTTTTTTTTCAGCTCCAAGTTGCCATAGTTACAACACCTCATTTAGTTTGGGGCAGCAGTGGAAAAAACTCAAGC
>NC_045161.1:1608126-1655626 GCF_900700415.2 Clupea harengus | reverse complement strand
GAGTGAGAGAGAGAGAGAGAGACAGAGTGTGTGTACATGCACATGGTCCACCTGTGTGTGTGTGTGTGTGTGTGTGTGTGTGTGAGGGGAGTTTCCGGCACCCTTGCATGGTAGCATGCTATAACAGGCAGATGGCAAAGTGTTGGATGAGGCGAGCGAGCGAGCGAGCGAGCGCCCAGCCTGGTGGCAGAGAGTGTGGGCAGAGAATGGACAGCTGTCTGCGAGTGTCAGCATCAACAGAGCGCAGGGCCATACATCTGCTCCCCCCCAAGCTCTTCACACAGCGGGACAGACAGACAGACAGATGACGAGCTGCTGGACAGAGAGAGAGAGAGAGAGAGCGATGCGTGCACAGTACAGCACTTACCTCAACGTGCAGCTCTTCACACGGGTGCTGTGCGATTGAACCGCCAGTATTACCTGAGGCTGCCGCTGGTTAATTATTTACCTCGGACACTAAAAGCACTCAACTCATGGCAGGTGTGCGCACGTATAAATAGTTCTGCAGTATAGTGTGCTGTGGACGACGGAACTAAATGTCTAAAGACACTACTGCATAGGCCCCACACGCCACACAGAGCTCATGTATGGTTGTTATACTGCAACATAAGAATGGCGGATATTCTTAGAGTCTGCAACGGCACTAAGTTGAAAAATGGATCCAGATCCGGAGACTTTCTGTTACAATGACAATAATTTGATGGATGAATTTGAGTTTTCTTTGGAGTTATTTTGACATTTCTTTGGAGTTATTTCACTCAAAAGTTGGTTCTTTTTCTTCATCCGTGCCCATGCCAATTTATAACCACGGTTTAGTCTCATTCTGTACAAGCATTCAATGTTTTTCAAAGTTGTGACATGAAGTATCAAAGTAGGGAGCGATCTTTATGGGGATCCCCACCCCCCGGGGGCAAACCCAGTGAGTGCCTGCGGGCTGCTAACAGGGAGGGGCAGAGAGCATCATTTTTTAATTTTTTTTTAGATTTATTTTTTGGGCTTTTGTGCCTTTAATCGATAGTGCAGTGAAGAGTGTGACAGGAAATGAGAGGGAGAAGAGGTGGGGAGTGGACAGGAGAAATGACATCAGGCCGGATTCGAACCCGTGTCCTCCATGGGTGTCACGCCCGAATGTGGTCGGGGCTACTGCTTGCGCCACAGTGCCCCCCGAGAGCATAATTTCTAGCACAGAAAACCCCCAACGAGAGCCCCTCACCTCTATGTGTGTGTGTGAGAGCAGGAGTCAGGAGTGGGGCAGAGAGGGGGCAGGTGCTCTGGAGGCCGGAGGCAGGAGGCCGTGGCGAGGGTGAGGGTGTGGGTGAGGGTGAGGGTGAGGGTGAGGGTGTGGGTGTGGGTGTGGGTGAGGGTGTGGCGAGGGTGAGGGTGTGGGTGAGGGTGTGGGTGTGGGTGTGGCGAGGGTGAGGGTGTGGGTGTGGGTGTGGGTGTGGGTGAGGGTGTGGGTGTGGGTGTGGGTGAGGGTGAGGGTGAGGGTGAGGGTGTGGGTGTGGGTGAGGGTGTGGGTGAGGGTGTGGCGAGGGTGTGGGTGAGGGTGTGGGTGAGGGTGTGGGGGACGACAGCGGAGTTATTGAGGGCTTGTGTAGCTGCACAGATTAATATTAAACGGAACTGATGACACGGGTGCAGCACTGAGAAGATTCATCCATATTCAGCAGCCCCGGACTGTAAGCTCCACTCGGCTGCTCATGAATATGGATGACAGACTGGCAGGAAGTACAAACATCTAACCGTACAGAGCCAGGAGAGAGAGAGAGAGAGAGAGAGAGAGAGAGAGAGAGAGAGAATGAGGAAGGATGGTGGGGGAGATAGATATTTGAGTATTCAAACAGCCCACACAATGTACAGTATGACTAACCCTGTGAATACAATTAAATAGATGGTCTTGAGGTTGATTTTTTTTGGTGTGTGAGAGTGTGTGTGTATGTGTGTGTGTGTGGGGGGGAGGGTCTGTATTATAGTCAGCACTGAAAACACTGCACTTAAAAACAAAACAAAAATGTCAGTGTAGCAGACTTTGGGTGGGAGAAACATAACATTCAAAACCACCTACAGAAAACACCTACAGGCCAACAAGAATCATAATGATTTAAGAGGAAGAGAGAACAACAATGTACATACCTCTAACTGTGTCAAAATATCACTGCTAAATAAACGAAAAAAATCGGTTATTTTGTTTAATTGGATATCAGGCAAGAAATACAGGTAACTAAGAAACAAATCAGCCGAGACAAGATTCAAGTAAGAGGACCTGATGCCTAATGGCCTTTATTTCGGACACTATGCGAATGGGAAGAGAACAAAAAAGGAAGAAGAAAAAACGTTTCAGAATTTCACCAAGGTAAACTTGTTCTGACTTTAGCAGTGTGTGTGTGTCTCAGGGAGCACAAGACTCTGTATTTGTGGGGGGGTGGGGCAAGATAGATATAATGTGTTATACGCCTGTATAAATTCCACTTTCTTTGACTGAGATTTGAAAGCATTATTTCAGACTGCCTGCTTGCAAAATACAACCCAACAGAGCGATAGGCAGAAAACTGTGGACTTACACCATGACACCGTGCCAGACCCAAGGGAAAAATGGGTTTCTCTCGACTTTTGAATACATTTTGAAAAAAAAAAAACCCAGAAAGGCTGTCAGCAAAAGGGATGGAGAGACTGAGGGAGTAAGGCTCCGCATGGCTCCAGTCACCAACCAAAACACCACAATGTTGTGTGATCGCACCAAAAAAAGAATCTGTCAGTCAAAGCTCTCACACTCGACTTGAGCTGCAAACACTGGAGAAGACACAGTGGGAAGCCCCTGCCAATCCTTGGTCTGGTCTATGAGGTACACCTGCTATTACAATCCTTGGTCTATGAGGTACACCTGCTATTACAATCCTGGGTCTGGTCTATGAGGTACACCTGCTATTACAATCCTTGGTCTATGAGGCACACCTGCTATTACAATCCTTGGTCTATGAGGTACACCTGCTATTACAATCCTGGGTCTGGTCTATGAGGTAAACCTGCTATTACAATCCTTGGTCTGGTCTATGAGGTACACCTGCTATTACAATCCTTGGTCTATGAGGTAAACCTGCTATTACAATCCTTGGTCTGGTCTATGAGGTAAACCTGCTATTACAATCCTTGGTCTGGTCTATGAGGTACACCTGCTATTACAATCCTTGGTCTACGAGCTCCACCTGTATTACAATCCTTGGTCCCTGCTATTTCCCCATTAGCCATATATGGTCTTTCCTGTTAAGTCAAGGTAACACTGTTCCACAGCAAGAACACCGTCTTCAATCTCTATGATCATTCATTCTGTCAGTTATGTAGGGCTGCTTGACAGAGCCGTTCACATGAACTTGAATTAGTTCCTACTGAAGCCCTCATCCCATGTCTGCACACTGGTGGCATCTACGAGGAGGAGTATATTAGCATCAAGCTACTCCATTACAGTTACATACTCAAATCATCACTTTCCAACATGGCCTAAACCTGTAGTACCAAATCACTAAACCAAGTTTACAAAACTCAATTTACAATAGTTTTGCGATCAACAACTCCAAGTTGTTAGACATGATGGATTATGGATATTATAGGATTTGGGGGTTAAAGATACCAACTCACAGATTGGCCTGAAAACCAAAATTCTTGGATCAGGGGATGGAAAAACAAGGCAGCAAAGTCACTGAAATATTACTGCAGTTTAGCCAGTAGACATATACTGGTGGGAGCAGAAAAAGATTGTGAGAGAGCTAGGGTAGCTGCTACCTGAACTGCAAGGACGTGTTCTCACCTACTGGAGATACTCCGTTCGGTTTACCGTAGACGTCACACGGACGACACAGGAGAGAGACTTGTTGCTGGTCATTAATGGGAATTCCTGGCTTGTGGTTGCCAGGTTACAGAACTAAACAAGTGGGCTCGACATTAGCTCAGGGAAAGCTGGTTTGTAAGCTAGCTACTAGACCTGTGCTATTCACACACAGGTTCAATTGGACATTACACAGACTATACTAAGAGCTGGCAGGGTAGTCTGTTTGATGTCTAGTCCAAGCATTTGTTTCCTCACTTCCTATGTGTTACAATCAAAATGTAAAATGTGGGAAGGAATATTTTACACTAAATGTATCTAATACTGTGTTGGTCATATTTAAATCATTCATTAAGTTTTGTTGGGGAAAAAAAGAGGATAAAATAAAAAAAATCGCATATTAAATCGCAATCGCAATATTGAGGGGGGGGGGGGGAATCGCAATTCGATTATTTTCCCAAATCGCTCAGCCCTACTGTGTATTCCAGCTAGAAATGTAGGGTTGAATGTCACTGTGCAGGAGAATATAAAATAAACTGTCAATTGACAATTCCTCTCAGTTCCTGTAGTGGCTTGGTTTGCTCTGTGACCACTGAATAGCTGTCAGCTAGCTTCCTAATAATACATTCAA
Source organism: Clupea harengus (assembly GCF_900700415.2). Lineage (NCBI taxonomy): Eukaryota > Metazoa > Chordata > Actinopteri > Clupeiformes > Clupeidae > Clupea > Clupea harengus. The sequence goes on along the minus strand of NC_045161.1, from coordinate 1,651,175 downwards.
GTGGTGAATTTGTGGCAAGTCGACGACAGATTATATCCTGCCCCAAAAGACTCCAAATTCAAATAGCTGTAGTTCGTCAAAAATGTAATCTAAGTTGTAATGCTTTCCACCTGAGAGCTGTTTTGTGGTGAACCAAGACTTTGAATTTAATTGTCAGTAATTTTTTTTGGTGTTATTATATTGCTCTGCGGACTGGCTGTCAAGTAGTGTTGTTGCTTTCCACATTTAACCAGTTAGAAACAATCATACCTATAACCTCCACACAGTAGTTGTAATTGCCACTTTCCCCACTGACAATTCTGATGGCTTTTATGTAGAACTACTGATTTGCTGAAATGCTACAGAGAACTACCAACTTCTGTGTCCTTTAGTGGTTGGTTGCACCAGCTGAGCGCAAGTTTGATTGTAAGTTTGGGAGTAAAGTGTTTGTAACCTTGAAACGTACTGGTTTAAACTTCTAAGCATTCTTTTTCGGTTGCACCACTGCTAGTTATATTACATCGTAGTTACTAGCTCTTACTAGCTCCATGTTGTCGCACAGAATTATGTTTTTACCATGGACAACCAAGAAATTTCATTGTCTACATTTACATTTAGTCATTTAGCAGACGCTTTTGTCCAAAGCGACGTACAAGGGAGAAAATAGTCAAGCTACGAGCAATAGAACCTGGTGTAACAATAAATAAATACTACTTTACATAAGAAATATAACAAAATGAAAAAAAAAGAAAAAAAAAAGAAGTGCAGAAATGTAACTGCTGTAATTGCAAGTTACGCACTAGTCGAAGTGCCAGTTAGGACGGGAAGTGCTCTCTGAAGAGTTGGGTCTTCAAAAGCTTCTTAAAGGTAGAGAGGGACGCCCCTGCTCTGGTAGTGCTGATGTCTAATGTTATCAGAAGCATCTTGCAGATCCCCATACTTGGCATGTTAATAGTGTATGTTGAGATTTAGCCTCAATAATGCCCTTTCACTGCTGTTGCTTTACTGTCTGGAATAAACTAACCTTAGATTTATTTTTAATTATAGCTATAGTTTTGTTATCTTTGTGTTTTAGGACAAGTAGGCTATTTCAACCACCGCTAGCTATACTTAATCCCATTATCATGGTGATGTTATGTACATTTATTAAGGATGTTAGATATTCGATCTACTAGGCCTATGAGGTTTTCAACAAATACAAACAGGGTTCAAACACTGAAATATCTTAAATACAGGTGTGAAATTGGTCCAATATACTTCTCAACATATGCCCCATTAAATGTAATCTTCCCATCATTTATATTGGATAGCCATGTTAACGACTTGTTTACGATGGACCTTCCACCAAGGATGAGGAGATGAACATTTAAATTCTAATTTAGCGTTACACTGAAACTATTTGCGTGGTGCAACCCCATTACATTTTAGTAGTTCATAAACTCCAACGTAGTGCCTGTTTATGTTCGAACCAGGCAAAGATGGAATTTACGTTCAACTGGTGCAATCTCTCTGTATAACACTGGGGAAATCCAGAAAGCGTTTGAATCATTGCAGTGAAACAATACTTTGTCTCCTTAAATTGGCTGTCAATTTACCATTTTTTTTGTTTATAGTTCATTTATTTACCGTTAATGTTGTTTAACTCATTGGTTGTATAGCAAGAGATTGTTCAGGTGAGTATAATCGATAATCTAAGATACAAGGTAACATATTTCTATTAGTTATTGGTGTCATGTGCATGTCACAAGAACTACACAATTATTTAGAATGTCTTTCTTTCACAAGTTCAGAGATTTACAAGGTATACCATTTTGGCTCCTTTTCCCACTACAGTAACATTTCAAGCTGTCATCTTTGTTGACTTTAAAAATAATTACATCAATGACACGCCCACTCGCTTACGTAAACGACCCTGAGAATCTCCTGCCCCTGTTCACACAGGAGCCCACCTGAGTTCTCTCCAGACATAATAATAATAATAATTTATTTTATTTGTAATGCACATTGTACAAGGGTACAGGCAGCATAATGTCTGGGTCGTCCTCTCTCTGTGTGCCCACACAAACCAGGTCTGGGGAATATCAGAGCTCAGTGCAAGGGTGAAAGGGGTATTATGTTGTTTGTGCCTATTACTGGCCACTCTTTCATCCCACTCTCAGCTCCATTTGGACTCTCCTTTGGCACTGTCCATACCTGCACAGGTCACCGCATGAAGGCTACTTCTGTTGTCTGGGATCACACAGGTGAAGGAACACACGGCTATGGGATGGCACCATGAAATATGAAAAACCACCATCCAACAAGCATTTGGATCGAAAATGGACAGTTTGGTAAAACTATCCCTCAGGAAAGCGATAGAGTTCATGACATCCAGGGTTGCTCGGGAGGGTTCATGTTTTATGTATGCATAATCAGGGTTTTGCAACCTCCCGTGATCATGGGGAACAGTTGATGGGCTCATTAGATTCCAAAAAGGTCACTTTGTTTCGTTTCTCTCTGACGGAACACATTTCATTTGCCTTCTGAGGATAGCACTAACCTTTTTAAAATCCAGCCACAGAGTGCAGACGCTGCTGTGACTGTGTGACTGTGTGACTGTGTGTGTGTGTGTGTGTGTGTGTGTGTGGCTGTGTGTGGCTGTGTGTGTGTGTGGCTGTGTGTGTGTGTGGCTGTGTGTGTGTGGCTGTGTGAGGCTGTGTGTGTGTGTGGCTGTGTGTGTGTGTGTGTGTGTGTGTGTGTGTTTGTGTGTGTGTGTGTGTGTGTGTTTGTGCGTGTGTGTGACTGAAAACCACGATACACAGCAACTTCGCTGTAAGACCTTTTAGCCTGCAGGGCTGGGGCGTGGGGAGACACACATGCCACTCAAGCTCTCCAAACCTGAACCAGCTGATCATCAGATGAGATCATACAGTATCGTGACCTCAATGCGCCTTTTAAAAGAATTATTCAGCTGACCTGCTACCCCATGTGACCCATGAGCTGTCTTTGTGTACAAATACCCATTTGACAACAGAACAGACCTCATACAATGAGCGAATCCTACTGCGTTACTTAATACAGATATCTGAATGCAGCCAATGAAAACTCTCTCTCTGTGCATATGCTCTTGACCAAATTAGTACTGAGAGTTAGGGTTGAGAGGTATGGACCAAACATCATATCTCACTATTTTAAGGCTGAATGGCAATACACAATATACACCTCGATGTCACACAATGAACACATAATATAAACACATAATACAAACTTTTTTTTAAAGAGACTTGGTCCTATTTTCAGCATTTACATTATATGCATAATATGTTTTAAGTAGTGCTGTCAAACGATTAAAATATTTAATCGCGATTAATCGCATTTATGTCATAGTTAACTCAAAATGAATCGCGATTAATCGCACATTTTTATCTATTCTAAATGTCCCTTCGTTTATTTATTTTTTCTATCATTTTATTTTATTTTAATGCCCTTATCAACATGGAAAAGTGGATTGGCTTGCTTTACGCAAATGTTTTATTTTATTGAAAACCAACATTGCCAAACAGGGCGGTACAAAATAAAATGATTAAGTGCACATTTCAGGTAAACAAGGACTAAGCCTATAGTGCAGTTAAACCATGGCTTAATATTTTCTTTTTTCCAAGTTTGCTGGGAACATAGCAGTCAGGCCTCTTATTTCAGAAACAATGAACTGTAACAGTTAGGTTACCAATAAAAGGTAAGCCTACTACTTCTCTGCTTTCAGCCAGCTGCCTGTTGACATTTTCAGACAACAGTGAAGCTCGCTTCTTTTGCACAACACAACTTTTAAAAGTAAACTTTCCATTCAGAAGCTTTTTATCATCCATTTAATCTCGCGATAAAAAAATGAACGGCGTTAAAATGGGTTTGCGTTAACGCCATTAATAACGCGTTAAACTGACAGCACTAGTTTTAAGTTAATGTCCGTGCCATCATAGAATTGTAAGTTTAATTCCCAATAGTTGTTGTGTGCACAGCATTAGTGCCTTCTTGATGGAAGCGGCCACAGTTCTCACATCACAATATTTAGTTGATAGTTGACATAAGAGAGATGGCTACAATATAGGATTTGAGCAGTTTTGCGTCGGGAAATAGAGAGGAAAACTGTATCAACAAGCAACTTGTAGGCGAATAGAACACAGAAGCGGCTATTAGCTGGCTAGCTAAAGATGTACTATTCAACACTAGAGTAAGCGACGACGTCATTTGATGTAAATAGTGCTAGGCTTTTGGATATGAGACTAGGTTAATTTTATAATAATTGTATAATTGTATAATTCTATAATTGTCAGACTTTAATTTTGACCTGTTGATGAGAACTCATGACCCACTCCGAACGGTTTAAAACAACTACATAGAATTTGTATCTTAAAAAATACGCAAATCTTTAATTTTCAAAATAATTAAATATTTCCAACTCTCTCTTCTTCATATCACAGATGGCTTATCTGTTAGTACATAGAGAGTTTTCATGAGTTGAGACCACAGCGAAAGCACAGGCATAGCACAGGTTTGTGGCCGACCTCTAGGACTGCATTGACTGAGCTGCGTATTATCTATCAGATCTGTAGAATATCCGCTTCCATATAATTGAAGGCACGGATGCTACATTAGGTACATCATTACTTTCATGAATGTGGGTAACGCAAAACCCAAAGGAAAGGGAAAGGACATTATTTACACATCGGTGAAAAGGTGTTGCCGTTGCTTGATGAGAAAAACAGGGGTTGCCAAACTTGCCAGAAGTCACCAAATATGTCGTGAGTCACTAAAACAGGATTTTTAGTTGCTAGGGCAGGTCAAAAAGTCGCTAAATCTAACGTCACAGTTTCTAACTTGGCCACACTCCGCAGAAGTGAAAGGGGAGTGGGGGCTGGGTTGCATGGAGAGCGTGAGAGAGAGAGGAGGCTCGGCTTCACGGCAGAAACGGGTTATGTAATGAACATTAGACTATATCCATTTAAAACAGAATCGGCTCCTCCTGGAGCTCATATGAAAATATATCGTTCTACCTTAAAAAGATATACTGCCTAGCCCTGTCATAAGTATTATTATTCATACTAGTACTACAAGACTGTTTTCATTACAGACCCTCCTTTGATAATAAGGAATGATTTAGTTCCAGGGTATCTAAGAAATAGATATAGTCTTGAGCTTTCCAGTTGTTCACTTTTATTGTATTGGCAGCAACAGCAATAACCATTACCTTTCACAAAATCTCAGAAATAAAAAAATATATACTGTGTCATTTATTGTTTTGTATCCTAGTCAAAAGGACAGCTTACTCTACGGTTACAGCAGCAGTCTAGTTCAGTATACACACAGGAATGTGCCATGATTGACAGAGATTGGGTCAGATTGTTTCTGTTAGAACATACATTGGCTGTACAGCGCAAGTGAACACAGGTACACAAATGTACTCCTATTTCACAAATACCATATCCATTTTAAAAACAGTCAAATAAATAAATACACATCATTTATTTTCTTCATTTTTAGGACATAAAAAAGATATTCTAAATCAATGCACTTTGCTTCTTTTACACGTCACTTAATCAGTTTTCTCACCAAAATCAGTTTTGTCATTCCATCTCCGATTCTTTTCTTTGGCGGAAATGTTTCACGAAATATATCCACAAACTCAGAGAAGAGCACAGTGTTCTTCAATAAAAAGATCCTATTCTATAAGGTTTCACACACACCCACCAGTGACGGTTTGGAATGCGAGAGCTCGGTTAACTGATTGCAATGTACAACTTATTTGACAAGCACTCAAACTGTCATTAAGTCACTAGTTCAAAACCTGAAGCATTTTCATTTAATTGTGTTAATTTAATAAAAACAGAAGAGGTATCACATGTTCTATCTGTACAAGGAAACTAGACTGAATAACCCGTCCTCCTCTAATCGATAAGATTCCTTTTTATCAGAAGTTCTTTAATGTGTTCAACCACCCAATTCTTGGATTGAGCCAAAAATGCCACACACGAACTCATCTGTCTAAGAATGAACAGATGCACAAACTGCAGATTTCTATAAAAACACAGAATAAGATGCTATTTCATTTTTTTTCTTCTTCTACAGTCAAGTTGTTTTGATTAAGCAGCTAAATCCACAGAGTATAAATCAAATATGTGTTCTTTTTACCAAAATAATGACTTTGATAAGAAAAAACAAATAGGAAAAATACATTTAAAAAGCACTAAAGCACATAAGAAACCCATTTTTTCTGAGTTCACGTGAAAGGCCCCTGTCAAGAGGCTTCTGAGAGGCAACACCGCTTGGTTTGAGGCCAGCCAATGACATCGCTTAAATCCGTGGCTTGGTTTGAGGCCAGCCAATGACATCGCTTAAATCCGTGGCTGGGTTGAGACACACACAAATTGTCATGCCCCAATAGAATGCACGACGCTTCATACACACAAAGCAGGAAGTAGCTAGCGCTAAAATCATGTTAGGCACATATACAATACAGACCAAAGCTAAACAGCCAACAGAGGATTTTCCAGGTAGGAAATACAAGAAAAAATGAGTTTTAGCGACATGAAGCACAATGCCTTCTTCTGTGAACTTTTAAAGTCAGTTTGACAAAGCAGAACTAAATCGGCTCATTTGTGTGATACTGACTTCACAGACTGCAGGCAAATGGATCTCATGGCAAACAGTTGAGACGTTACAGGATGAGACAGTGTAAGGTGAGTGAGCTCAGAACAGTTATCACAGGCCAGGCCATGTCAAAAAATCTGTGTGACTGTCGCATCACCTCCACTGAGGGAAACAAGAAACCCACAGGCAGCATATGCACGGAATGACACACCTGCAGTCCCCGAGGGAGCTATTCTATCAGCTATGTTCTCATGGTCGTGGTGGTCCATTCATTGAAACACAGGATGAGTCAAAACACAGGAATATAAAAAAAAAACTACGGCTGTAAGGGGCTATCTGACGAAATCCAGATGGATAATATTTTCTCAGAGGAAATTTTAAAACACTTCTGAACGGTTTGCCAACTCTTCTACACATGCATCCCTACCACTGCTAGATCTGTTCATATGCAGATCTGTACGTCTGCTACAAAATCCTGCAGAGGGAATGATATTCACCAGTGATGTGGATACAAAGCTGGGCAAGGCTATTGACATAGACTGCACAGGTGCCTTCCAGGACAAGGCTGCTGGAGCAGCTCTCTTGAAGTATCCGTAATAGAATGCTGCTGGGGAAGGTCCAATCCAACCACTCCACTGTACTGACCAAGGTCTTTAGATCTGCATGCATTAACCCCTAGCTTTGTCATCAACTTTATGACACAAGTTGTCAAAGGCCTTAAAAGTTGACTGGTTTTTACTGTTTGGGCCTGACCCAAGGGTATGACCTTCCCTTGTTGTGTTTGCTAACATCCTGTAGACCGTGGAGACTGGAAACGATTGCTTATCCAACTGGTCATGGTCACCTGCTGCCATAGTTATTTACACAGAGCAGAAAAGAGGCCATTTTGTCCCGTGCATGTGGGTACACTTCTCCTGACATCAATACCAACAAAATGTGCTTCATGCAAAACTGCGGTTAGGAACAGGTGTGGAATTGGCAGATGCAGACCATTTCCCAACAAATCCTTAGAGCCAAACTCTCCTTCTTTGGAGCAGCTGTAATGACCTTGACATGTAGCAGCTTGATTTTCTTCCCAAACTCTTCCATAGGATCTATTTCTCCAGACTCTCACGCTTCCCAGGCTTCTTAGATGGAGCAGGAGTTGGCTCTCTTCCTGGGTTTAGGTTCTCCAAACTCCTTCCCATCATCTGCACAGCGGCTGAAGGAGCACAGTGTCTGTGACAGGCGACGCATGCCCAGGCGGAACACACTGTTGGAGAGGCTGTAGATGACGCAGTTACAGAAGCTGTTGCTAATGGCGAGCCAGGTGGTGATGAAGGACAGAGCTGGGCTGTCCAGCACGTGGGAGCTCTCCAAGAGAAAGTAAATGATATAGGGCAGCCAGAGAGCGTAGAAGACACTTGTGATTCGAAAGAGAACCATGGCGTAGCGTCTGTCCGGTCCGTGACCCGCGTGCTGTCCCCTGCTGCCGCCGCCGCCGCTGCCGCCGCCCTCCGCCCCGGGCTCCATCTCCTGGCTGGGGAAGCGGGCGCGCCGCTCGTTGATCTCCCGGTTGTGCTGCTGGCAAATACGGAAGATGTGGAAGTAGGTGAAGCACACCACCAGGGCGGCGGGGGCGTAGAGCAGGCACACCACGAAGCCCGTGAAGAGCGCCGAGGTAGGCCACGCCTGGGCGCACCACTCGAAGATGTCTCCGTGGTAACCCGGCTTTCCCCACCCGAAGAAAGAGGGCAGAAACACGGCGCAGGAGTAGAGCCATATGAGCGCGATGCAGCCGCGCAGACGACACGGCGTCACCAGCTGGTTGTAGGACAGCGGCTTGGTGATGGCGAGGTACCGGTCGACGCTGATCCCCGCCAGGCACGCCATGGAGACGCTCTTGAGCACGGAGATGACGTAGCTGAACACCTGGCAGGTGAGGGGCTCCGTGACGCCCGTGGGGTGGTGCAGCAGGGAGAGCGTGGGCACCAGGCAGCTCAGTCCCACCAGCAGGTCGGCGTACGCCATGGTCTGGATGAAGTAGCTGGTCGTGTAGTGGTGCAGCAGCGGGGCGCAGTGGAACACGAAGATGACCGTCACGTTGCCGGCGATGATGAGTACGGTCAGCAGCACGATGACGGCCGTTTCCAACACGCAGGCCTCCGCACCCTCGATCAAGCCCCAGCCCAGTGGACAGGAGTGGTTTAGGCCGCCGATGCCGACGGCTCGAACAATGCTGCTATTTTCAGTGGGCGCCAGTTCGACGAGCCCTGACTGGTTCATTGTTGTGCGAGGTTGGCCTCGTCCTGCCCCAGGAGGGTGACTTGGTTTTGTGCTGTGCTGGACACACACACACACACACACACACACTCACTCTGACACACAGTTTGTGTATAGGTGGCAAGTAACTGGAGAAAGATCTGGCCTTGTCGGCGGGGTAATCTTTTTTAGCAAACAGCTCAATCTTCTCCCTCACTCACTCACATAGCTGGGGCTCAATCAGTTGAACAATAACCCAAAATCAATGCAGACCTCAGGGGGAGACAAAAACAGAAGAGCGCAAAAAGAAAAAGAGAACGGAGGAGCACCTGGATTCTTCCAGTCAGTCATTGTTGAAAAGCTACGTGGGTTGTGTTGCTGACTCTTGATCAAAAGAGATTTCCAGCGCAAACAAAGTCACCCCTGCAGTCCAGTCAAGATCAGTCGAGACAGCCATCACAGAGAAGAGTCGTGTGTCTCCAGTGGCCTCCGCCTCAGCCAGGCTTACCCACCCCTGCTCCTGTCAGGCTGTGGGTCCATCTGATCCTAATGAATGCTGCTGCTGCTGCTGCTGCTGCTGCTGCTGCTGCTTCTGCTCTTGGAGAGCTGTGCTCGACCTCGCAAGGGCAGCCCAGCGGGGCCAGTCAGCCGTCAGCACGCGAGCGGGGAGGAAGAAAGGGACTGAGTCCCCAGAAAAGCACAAGTCCACTGATGCTGACCTGCACTGGACTAAACACAGCGAGGCATTGAGAACACCATTCGATTTCTTCAGAGGAGAATATGACTAACGCCGACTAAAAAACATCACTTAGTGTTGCTTGAGAGAGTCTCTAACAGAAGCACTGAAAATGAATAAAACAAGGCTTACGATTGTAAGTGTATGGTTTTTAAAAACATCTGCTTTTTGTTCCCAAAGACATGTATTCGGTTGCAAGTGCAAACTTCCACTGGAATCAATAGATCCCTGGATTTGTAGCTTTCATTCACTGTGTCTTTTTTTTTCCCCAAACGTGGTCACTGTCCTGTGTGCTCTCTTTTGTCCATATCAAAACACAGACACACTCTGAATAAACACAGAGCACTGTGTGTGTGTGTGTGTGTGTGTGTGTGTGTGTGTGTGCGTGTGTGTGTGTGTGTGCGATGTGTGTGTGTGTGTGTGTGTGTGTGTGTGTGTGTGTGTGTGTGTGTGCGTGCGATGTGTGTGTGCGTGCGATGTGTGTGTGCGTGCGCGCGTCTCAAAGCTCCCACTCCGCAGACCGCACCAGCTAACGTGTTTACTGTGTCTCCGGCCGGTGAAGCAAAACAGAGCAGCTGAAACTGAATGGATCAACGATCTCGGCGATCATATTAAGTGGGGTCCATTTACTTCTCCTAAAACTCTGCTCTGGCACGCTGGAGGAAGACAGGAGAGAGAAGGGCTCATCTTCCCGAGGGAAGGGGGTGGCGGGGAGGAGAAGGGCTCGTGGAGTCACCACCACCTCATCTGTGTGGTCTTTCAGCCGGTGGGTGAATGGAAAGTGTCGGGATGAAACGCTGTGTCAGCACCACAGTGCTTATCTGAAGAGTGTCCCCTTTCAAATCCTGCCTGAAAGCCTGCCTCTGTGTCTGTGTCTGTGTCTGTGGAGGGAGAGTCTGCAACCTCCCGCCTGATTGTTCACAAACATACAAAACTTGTTTGTGTTCTTCGACCCCCGGTGCCCTTTTCTCAGCCACCAATACAAAAAAAAAAAAATCACAAAAAAAACACAAATGTCATGGGCGTCCACTTATCTCTACCGGCTGGAGAGAGAGAGAGAGAGAGAGAGAGAGAGAGAGAGAGAGAGAGCGAGCCACAACTGTTCTCTTACATCCAGCAGGTTCTGGTGGTAAATCCGTTTTGTTCCAAGTGTCCTGCTTTGACTTCAGTTTGTCTCTTGATCCTGATCCTGCTCATGGCCAGCAAACAAAGCCACAAAATGAACAAACAAACCGAAACAGAAGAGTCCAGTCCAGTAGTGCAGGAGAGGGATGCCTTGGTCCCCCGTGCCGCTTCTCAAACTCTTCCTCTGCGAGCTACAACCCAAATCCAATCCGCTCATGCCAAAGACCGCTGCTCTTGAGTCGAAGCTACTGATACCCTCACAGTCATTTGCAAAAAATCTGTGTGTAACATCCGAGGACAAGAGGGAGTCCTAAAGGACGAACAGAAAGCAGTAAACGAAGGCAGAGGAGCGTAGAGAAGAGGAGCAGCCCCTCACCGTCCACGCACTGAGAAAGAGATGCTGCGACTGCCGTGCACTACTGCCTCTCTCTCTGAATCTCTCTCTCTCCCACTCTCCCTCCCTCCCTCCCACTCCCTCTCTCCCTCCCTCCCTCCCTCTCTCCCACTCCCTCCCTCCCTCCCTCATGCGCTCCCTCTCCCCGCCCTCTGCTTGTGGCTGCACCTGAGGTCCTGTCTCCCTCTCTCCTCACTCCTCCACCTCCTCATGCCTCCCCCATCACTCGTTTCTCATAACCCCCCCCCACACACACACACACACCCCACCCCCCCCACCCCATTTCCCTCCTCTTGGTGCTAAAAATGGAATGGATTTCCTTTTCAGAAATTATCAAAAGGTTTCTATCTCTGGATCCCTCCCTCCCTCCCTCCTCCAGCTGCTGCTCGTTCATTGCCACCCCTTCCCCCAATTTATTTTCTCCCTCACCCTCTCTGTCTCATTCGGAAACACACACACACGGACTCACACACACACACACACACACACACACACAGAGACACATAGACACATAGACACAGAGACACAGAGACACACACACACACACACACACACACACACACACACACACACACACACACACACACACAGACACGTAGACACGTAGACACACACACACACACACACAGACACACACACACACACACAGACACACAGACACACACACACACACACACAGAGACACAGACATAGACACACACACACACACACACACACACACAGACACACAGACACACAGACACACACACACACACACACACACACACACACACACACACACACACACACACACACACACACACAGACACGCTACTCCCCCTCTCCCTACGCTTCAGTCAGTTTGCACAGCCCAGTGACCAAGCCAAGCTATCCCTGCCCCTTGGTTACAGTTGCCAGGCACTTGAGTTAGCTCGGACCCTCCCTCCCAGCAGCTGAGCTGACACACACAGTGCAACAAACAGGAACAGATTAGGCATTCAGGGGGTGCTGCTTGCTGCTGCTGGACTTCCAACCACCCGATGCATTCCACTGCAGAACGAAGAATCTGGACCATTTCACACCACATTCCATACTGACTGACGGGATCAGTACTTTTCACATAGCTGTGACTGATATCTTTATATATTATTTTTAACCATTTTTTTTCTTCTTTTTTTTTCTAAGAAACCTATGCGCAACATAGAAATGACATAGAAACCACAGCAGCTGCACAGGTGAACACAGATAGAGATATCCAGAGATATCACGCTGCAGTTTACTCTTCAACCACAGAACTAACAAAGCCCAGCTCCTGCCAAAGGGCCGAGTTAATAATTCATCTGCGGCGTGCAGAATGGACAGGAGGGTGATGATCTCACAAAAGGAACAATGATGGTAATCCAATCTCCCCCTCCTCTCCTCTCCCCTCCTCTCCTCTCCTCTCCCCCCCTCTCCCCCTCTCTCCCCCCCTCTCCTCTCCTCTCCTCTCCTCTCCCCTCTTCTCTCCTCTCCCCCCCTCTCCCCCCCTCTCCTCTCCTCTCCTCTCCTCTCCTCTTCTCTCCTCTCCTCTCCCCTCCCCTCCTCTCCTCTCCTCTCCCCTCCTCTCCTCTCCTCTCCTCTCCTCTCCCCTCCTCTCCTCTCCTCTCCTCTCCTCTCCTGAGCTTTAGATCCTGGTCCCCATAGCCCCGCACTGGGAGCCACACACAGCTTCCTGTCAGCAGCAACACTGCTGGCCCACTAATTAAGGGTCAGGTCTGCAGGGCCAGTAACAGTTACTGTAGAGCTGAGACGAGAGTGTACCCCCAAGGCTACACACACACACACACACACACACGCACACGCACACGCTCACACTCACACTCACACTCACAATCACACACACACACACACACACACACACACACACACACACACACACACACACACACACACACACACACACACACACACACACACACACACACACACACACACACGTGGCACCATAGAAGACACAATACACACACATCAAGCTAAAAGGTGAAGCCAAGGTCACATGCACAAGAGAATGGCCATGGTATTCAAATATGGCTGACTGGGTGTGAAACGTGACGTGACGTGATCAGGCTTCCTTTACTGGAGTTGAGTGCAGACGCCTCAGGGGTAATTAATAAGGGGCCCTGTTCTATGCTGTCTGGGATTATGGTTTTTCATTTTTAGATTCATCTGAGAAAAAAAAAGGGTCTAAAAACTCTTAAATATGCCCTTTTTAAGCAGAGTATGAAATGACAGTGTGATTCATTCCAAGGTCAATCATCATTAACCCAGTTAGAGGGCGGGAATGACACGAGTGGGGCGGGTGCAGATGTGACCGTTAATGCCTCTTCCCAGAGCGCACCACTCCACTCACAGGGCACAGGGATGCTCATCTCACACACACACACACACACACACACACACACACACCCAGAGCGCACCACTCACAGGGCACAGGGATGCTCATCTCATGTCCCTGTTGGCAGCAGGGTTTTAGATATCAGCTCCAGCACCGGAGGACACACACACACACACACACACACACACACACACACACACACACACACACACACACACACACACACACACACACACACACACACACACACACACACACACACACACACACACACACACACACACACACACACACTCTCACACACGCACACATAGAGCTGGCACAACAGTGGGGGCTCTTGAGCTCCTCTCTGTAATCTAAAGCGTCATTTCTGTGTCAACGTAGTGGCGGCGCGCTTGGCTTCATGGATCCATAGACTTCCCTGAGAGCGTGGCCAGTGCGTGTTTGCTCTGATATTCCACATGGTGTTCATTTAAAGTTTAACAGCAGTGAAATATAAAATCGGATCCAAAACAATCCAGCACGGAGCAGTTTGAAAAGATTGATTAAAAAAGAAAAGGTGTCTGAGAAATAACAGTGCACTGAAAGGCTGTGGGTTGGACCAGACACACTGCTGTACACACACACACACACACACTGCTGTACACACACACTACTGTACACACACACACACACACACACTACTGTACACACACACACACCCCCACCAGACACACACTACTGTACACACACATGGACTGATCTCTCTCTCTCACACACACACACACACACACACCCATGGACTGATCCATGAATCTAGGGGACACTCCCACCACACACACGCACACACACTGCTGTACACACCCATGGACTGATCCATGAATCTAGGGGACATTCCCACCACACACACACTACTGTACACACACATGGACTGATCCGTTGTGGGGTTGGGGAGGGGACTGGATTTTTTGTTTGTCTCAACTGAGCAACTAGACTCGCTGGCTTTCAGTCTCCCTCTCTGTCACACACACACACACACACACACACACACACACACACACACACACACACACACACCTAACTCTCAGGCTCTCCTACTGGGCTGTGGCCTCTATCCTACCGAGAGGCAAAGAATTAACTGCCATTTCAATTTAAGCTACATCCCCAAATCAGATACCACATTATTTTCTGACTTGCTGTGATGAATGACTCGGTGCCAATGAAGAAAGATAGAATCAGGCTATTTTTCTTGTTGCCCCACTAATACGTGTTGGCCCCTAGTCATCTAAAGTTCCAGCATTTCACTTTTCAACCTTAAAAGGGCACTGTAATTGAATGCATAAGCATCTTCACACAAGCTCACACTTTCTCCCTCAGCAGATGCCATTCTACGTGTGCTTAATAAAAGGCACAGATCAGTTTGAACACAGATATCAATATTTTATATATATATATATATATTTTTTTTTGCAACTTAGTTTTAAATTATTGTTTAGTATGTCTCGTTACTATTTGTGTGTTTTTATGTTTTGTAAGTTTCACTACTATTTGTGAGTTGCAAGCTACTGGATGTCCTAAATTTCCCTCGGGATAAATAAAGTATCCATCTATCTATCTATCTATCTATCTAAAGGAAATTCATCAACCTAGCTCGAAATAATCTGCGGGGTTATCTGAATCGGTATATCAGGTCAATAACAGAGCAGCTTTCTTAACGTTAAACCCCAAGTGACAAGCAGATTTTGAGTAAGGTTTCTGAGCGGACAGCATACCCAGCACTTATCAAGAGATCAATCACATGATGGTCAGTAGTTTACGTTCAATGGGAGCGATTGTTCGCATGCCCTAGGGAGCATACTGGGAACATGATGTTCCAGACGTCACTAAAAACCCTTTTGAGACACTGAGGTGGACAGTGGCATATCCTGGAAGATCACAGGCTACAGTGCAAAACAAAAGCAAATGATTAATGCCAGTGCTGCGCTTGCTTCTGGCAAAATGACACAGTACAATGTACAATATCTCCCCCTCTTCCTTCTTGTTTCTGCAACGCAGCAGCTCCTGTCTGGGACAGCCAGTGGAGAGGGTAGGAAGCAAACAGGGCTGAACATGAGGTGGGTACCCATTAGGGCTGAACATGAGGTGGGTACCCATTAGGGCTGAACATGAAGTGGGTACCCATTAGGGCTGAACGATTAATTGCATTTGCGATTTAATCGCGATATGATAGAACGCGATTTTCTAACCGCAACGTTCGCGATTAAAAAAGTGATCTAAAAAAAAAATAAAAATAAAATTATAATTTATTTTCTTTTTTCTTAAGATGGTACATTTTGCACAGTGTTTAAAAAGTGCACGCCTTGTGTTTATTCTTACAATGACTGTTTAAATTACTTAAATGCACAGTGGCAAAGCCACCAATCTGTTGTTCTTGATTCTGTAATGAGCAGTTAAATAAAAATATAAATTGTGGGAAATAATATTTTACACTAAATGTATCTAAAAATTAGGATAAAATAAAAAAAATCGCATATTAAATCGCAATCGCAATATTGGGGGGGGGGAAAAAATCGCAATTCGATTATTTCCCCAAATCGTTCAGCCCTACCCCATAGGCGACTGCTAGAGAGGGAGGGAGTCCCCCGTTTGAAATACCCTTTACAGAACGCAAGACGCACGGATTATCCAGGTGGCTCAAACGGGTCCTGGTGGGTCGGCATCAGGGTGGGCAACAAAATAACCACTAACCAACCAGAACAATGCCGTCGGTCCCCTACTAATGACCGTCCCTGCCCCACCTTCAATGCATCAAAATGTGCTTTGTGTTCTAAAGCAGCGCTGGTCATCAGTCAAGAGTGCATCACATTCGGAGCGGCTGGAAGAAATACCAGGAGATTTACAACATCAATAACCCGCCGCCACCGGTGGTACAATTACTTAGTATTCAATCAGCATTATAATCACTGCTGAGCGGAGACGTGGCTATTAATCCATCATCTGGTCCCGGGCCCAGCCAGCCAGCCCTAGTCACGGGGCGATTCGGCTTTATTAATAGCACTGACTGCTACATCAATACCATTATTTCACAGGGAGGGTGATCACCGCAAACAAAGAAAATAAAAAATAAAAAATAAAAAAACGACAGAAGGCGAAAAAAAAATCATTAATGAAGGAATTTCTATTCTCTCAGTCACATAACCTGTCTTACATAAGCAACAGTATATTTAGAAGTTCATCTGGGCTGTAGCTATTCCTGCCAACGTGGGAGACAAGAAAAGCCAGGGAGAAGAAGGGAGGGAGCAGAGGCAGTCAGTGAGTGAATGAGGGAAGGAAGGAAGGGAGGATGGGAGGGAGAGGGAGAGGGAGTCATGGCGGGAGAGGCACAAACAGACAGAGAGACAGAGAGGTTCTGGGAGACAGAGAGGTTCTGAGAGACAGAGAGGTTCTGAGAGACAGAGAGACAGAGAGGTTCTGAGAGACAGAGAGACAGAGAGGTTCTGAGAGACAGAGAGACAGAGAGGTTCTGAGAGACAGAGAGGTTCTGAGAGACAGAGAGACAGAGAGGTTCTGAGAGACAGAGAGACAGAGAGGTTCTGAGAGACAGAGAGGTTCAGAGAGACAGAGAGACAGAGAGGTTCTGAGAGACAGAGAGGTTCTGAGAGACAGAGAGGTTCTGAGAGACAGAGAGGTTCTGAGAGACAGAGAGGTTCTGAGAGACAGAGAGACAGAGAGGTTCTGAGAGACAGAGAGACAGAGAGGTTCTGAGAGACAGAGAGACAGAGAGACAGAGAGACAGAGAGGTTCTGAGAGACAGAGAGGTTCTGAGAGACAGAGAGACAGAGAGGTTCTGAGAGACAGAGAGGTTCTGAGAGACAGAGAGGTTCAGAGAGACAGAGAGACAGAGAGGTTCTGAGAGACAGAGAGGTTCAGAGAGACAGAGAGACAGAGAGACAGAGAGGTTCCTGGATACAGAGAAGTTCTTGGAGACAGAGAAGTTCTTGGAGACAGATCCAAATGGGTGAGCCAGTATGATCACAGCACAATAAAATAATATTAAGTAGCACGCAAGAAGAACAAAGAGGCTTTAATGATCGCCGGTCAAAAGAGGGTGGACACCAGAGGTATAAACCAGAGTGTGAAGGGATTCAGAAGGCAACTGGGAAAACAAGCCTGCAGCTCTGGAAACCTCTGGGTGCTGAAAGCAGCAGGACAGGACAGGACACACATGGAGGCCTGTGAGGGCTGGAGGGGAAGGGGGACACCCCTGCTCCACTAACCTCCATCTGACCTTTGTTCTGGGCACATCAGCACATGCATGCATGACTTAAGAGCCACTGATGCTTCCATCATAAAATGCATTGCAGTAGCAGTCCTGAATTACGAGTACGCACACACACACACACACACACACACACACACACACACACACACACACACACACACACACACACACACACACACACACACGAGGGGTTATAAAAGGAATCAGGTGCCTCACTTCTGGAGGCAAAAGCCAACCAACACAAGGACTTGATCAGTGCACACACAGCCCCGCTTCCACTTCAGGGACAGCGTTCTCTAGGGAATACACCATACACACACACACACACACCATACACACACCGTACACACACCATACACACACACACACACCATACACACACCGTAGACACACCGTAGACACACCGTACACACACCATACACACACACACACACACACACACACACAAACACACACCATAGACACACCACACACTAGGGGTGGGGGAAAAAAATCGATTTTTCGATTTCTCTCGATTCTCTTTAGAACGATTCTGTCTCGATTCAGAAAAGTTCATAATCGATTTTTTAATTAAAAAAAAAAAAAATAATATATATTTTTTTTTTTTTTTACATATTCATTTTGTGTTGAAATGCAAGCTGCATCGATTATTGCATTGTTCATAGAAAGTCATAATTGTGACAAGGAAAAACTTTTTCTCTAATAAAAAAATAGATCTGTTGATTTATCAAACACAAAGTAGGAAGTGATTTGAGACTCTAAGTAGCAAATTCAAATGTTTTAAAAATTGAGATGCATCGATAACCGTTTTATCGGTTTAGAATTGATAATCGATAATCGGTTTAGAATCGAGAATCGGTTTAGAATCGAGAATCGGTTTAGAATCGAATCGTTGACCTCTGAATCGGAATCGAATCGAATCGTGAGGTGCCAAGAGATTCCCACCCCTACCACACACACACCATACACCTACACACACACCATACACACACCCACACACCATACACACACCCACACACCACACACACACACACACACACACACACACCATAGACACACCACAGACACACCATACACACACCGTAGACACACCACACACACACCATAGACACACCACACACACACCATACACACACACCATAGACACACCATACACACACCATACACACACACACACCGTACACACACCACACACCATACACACACCACAGACACACACACCACAGACACACCATAGACACACACCATAGACACACACCATACACACACACACCATACACACACCACACACACACCATAGACACACCATACACACACACACACACCATACACACACCATAGACACATTAATCATTCCATCTAAAACCCCAAGAGACCAGGATCTAATTCACTTGCAGATCATTTGTATGTAGAGGACATGCTCCTTCAAATAGTTTAGTGTTATGGCCATAAAAGAAATGTTATGTGCAACTTCTTGATAAAGTGTCTCCAGCAGAGTTGAACCTGGACTATTCTTGAGGTCGATCATCTAAGTGCTTGCCCCTTTTATTTTCAGCTGAATTACACAGCTTCTCTCTTTCTCTGAGACACACACACACACACACCTCACATCACACACACACGCACACACACACACGCACACACAGACACACACAGACACGCACGCACACACACACACGCACACACACACACCTCCTCAGAGGAATCCCAGAATAGGCCAACATCATTTATTCTCCAAGCAATGTAGCAACAAATTCATTCATTGATTGATTCATGTCACTCATTGATTCCTTATGCCAAAAGATACATGATGCATGACTTTTTCAAACCGAGATGTACTGAATGTGACTGAGAGCGCAACAGAACTTCCATATTAAACGTGAATTAAGCATTCTCTTCCACGACATTTGAAGTCCTTTTTTCCTTAACACCTGTTTTCAAATATTCCTTTAGTTCTAACTCTAAGAGCAGCAAGACCTGTACCTCCCCTTAATACAACGCTATTAAATGAGTTTCTCTTTACTTCTCTCATGGTGTTTGTGGAGGTCATAAAATGGATACTACTATCCAGCATAAACACCAGCAGTAAATAGCCTGGTGCTGGTGCTGTGACTGAGAGATGAGCACACCTGAATGTTTCACTGATTTGAGGTACTTTTTGAATGGATTTGTCAGTTCTTTCATTGGAAGGAAAAGCCTTTAAAAGGTTTATGGCAACGCTATTGTGTTCGTGTGATAATGTGGCGCAAAGATTGGATTTGAGATTCCAGACAAAAAAACCGATTTCATTTTTCTCCGTTTCAGCAATGATGCAGCTGACTTCAACTTCAGGGGGTTAAATATAGTGGACTACCATGGGCTACAGAACTACAGGCCATCACTAATTCTCTAGCTTAATAGAACGCAGAATACCCCTAAGGATTAATATACATTTAAGAACGTTATGGTTTAAAATAATAAAGCCACCAAATACCTTTGTGATGAGGATGCGGTAGCGTTCGAGCAGGTCTTGGTCAATATGGCAGCCAGAGAGCAGCTGCCACACCTCCGCTCTGAGGGCTTCAGGAACACCCGTCCGCACCAGCGCAGACAGACCCTTAGGCCGTACAGCCAGGTTGCCGTGCCTAAGAGGAGATATGTACAGGTTACAACCATCTCCAAACAGAACTCTTTGTCACGTCACGCTTCATTCCAATATTCTAATGCAACTGGAAGTTAGCCTAACCACAGTTAACTGATCAATTGAGATGTTGATTGGGATGCTTTTCCCTTACTCTGTTATTGTTTTGGTGTTGATCTAAATGATACCCATGTTATTGCCTGTGATGGCACAGCCCACCAGGGGGTGAGGATCTAGCTCCCTGTAAAGGTGTTGGCTTGCCATCTGATACTATGCCACTGATGAGGAGACACTGGTGAAAGGGTTTGCCTCAGTTATTCTCAACAATGTGAGAAAATGAATCATTCTTTTCACAGACTTCAGCTTACTTAAGTCCACTGAACCATTCCAATTAGCTTTGTTGTTCTATTCTGTATGTCTACTGGTAATATAAAACGTAGTCAGGAGTAGTCGTGTAGTATAAATACTGTACTTGGACACACTATTGAACCCTTTTGGGCTCTTTTGGGGGCTACACAACAGAACCTCCTCTTCAACCTCCCTCTCATTAGCGCATCTTTCTCTGAAGTTCATAGTACTCCTTTAACACTGCTGTTGAGGGGAATAGAAAACATTCCCACCAAATTCACTTTTTTACCAGAAACGATGTAGATTAACATTATGAAACTGATCAGAAGGTTGCACATGTGTTTCCTGAGAGGAATGATACGTCTGATTGTATAATCTAGTCAAGGTTGTATTGCTTTGATTCCAGTGTAGGTTACGTGAGCTACAAGCTGATCCGATTACTTTCAATATATAAATTGGACTGAGGTTCATAAGCTCAGCACCTGGCCAAACTGGAGTTCTCCGGGCCACTATAATAAATACATGTGAGTGGGCAGAACCAGAATTATGTTGATCAAAGTTTACAGAGAAATATCAAAAGATTGTCCACTTCACTCGTGATCTCACAGCACAGCTGATGTTTTTCCTATCGTGTGTCTGGTCAGGATCTGTGCTGCCGCCAGAGTTGGCTCAGAGGTTGAAGCCATCATTAGCATTTATGCACTCTCACTCTGAATAATTAATAGTTTTCCTTTTTCCAACCCCTTTGATGATATGAGCAAGATTAGAAAAAATGACAGTGCATATTAAAGCATTGCCTCAGCAGCAGATGATGCAATAGTCAGCGGATATTGGAGAATTTTGGCGGAGCAAGCAGGGAAAACGGGGCTGGTCGTGTGTGTAGGGTTGAGAGGCGGAAGCTTCCAGATCACTCACCATCTGTTTAGAATGCTGCCCCAAGACTCCAGAATCTTCTCGGGGCAATCTTTGGACACGTCACCAGTGCCACTGGCAATCTCATTGTCACTATCTATGAGAGAGAGACAAAGAGAGCAGTGTGAGTCTGTTTACCTGTGATGTATAAAGCAACAATAACCCAAGACAGAAATCTTAAATTGACACTGCCACACAGTCAAAGGTCATTTTTGCCAATGTTCATTAACGCCATCGCAGAGACAACTTCCTACACCACGATGAATGCAGTGCAAATGTATGACTGCACCAGTCAATCTAAATGCAACCTCCCACATATTAACATGAGTACTACAAATGTTACGTTTGCCAAAGCCCGTTTCAATCTGAAACAAATATGAACCCACATGATAACCCATATGAAAAACATCACTTTGCACCATTTCTGACCTTGCTGGAGAAAGCATAAGGAGAGACAATACAGGGATGGAAACTGAAATCAAGTGATTAATCTTTCATATCATTTGTGTATTATACTTAATGAAGGTTATGAAAAGGATTGTTATTTTCTAGTTGTCTTCCCTGGTTTGTAATCCCCATAAACACAGATGAGGACACAGTCATTCTGGTGATTGAGGGCAGAGGGTGAGAAATGAAATGGACCAATGGGCCATATTCATTCCGTAAACAGATTTCATGCCAGTACTTCATCAGATTAGTCCTCGTCACTCAATACAATAATACAAAATGTCTGATATATATACCATTATTTGTATATACACATATATATACACACACACAATCAACGCACCAAAGGGCATGTTGGACGTGTTGCTTCATCTTTGTAGGCCAATCTTTTCATTCTATATCTGTTTCTTGCATGCACTCCTGCTTAAATCATCCTTTTCATAGAACACGTCTTTCTTTCTTCTTCTATGACGTTCCACTTCTCTGTGTCTATCTCCCCTAACACCCAACCCCCACACACCCTTTCTTTTGGTTGTGGAGCATGAAGAGGATGTTGTTAGACAGGTGTGGTGACTTGTGGTTCTGGGCTGGCAGGCAAAGGTTCTTTTCCTCTGAGGAACACAGGCTCTCACAGGCTCTCACAGGCTCTCACAGGCTCTCACAGGCTCCCACAGGCTCTCACAGGCTCTCACAGGCTCTCACAGGCTCCCACAGGCTCCCACAGGCTCTCACAGGCTCTCACAGGCTCTCACAGGCTCTCACAGGCTCTCACAGGCTCTCACAGGCTCTCACAGGCTCCCACAGGCTCCCACAGGCTCTCACAGGCTCTCACAGGCTCTCACAGGCTCTCACAGGCTCTCACAGGCTCCCACAGGCTCCCACAGGCTCTCATGTTGCGTACCACACCCTGCCACTCACCACAGACCCCACCGACAGCCTACCATCGGGGCCAAAACATCACTGGTTCCAATCTCTCTAGTCTCCTCTCTGAGTCCCTATGCTGAAATGAGACCGTGCTCTATGCATCTTCATCTCCCTATTCCTCCCTCTCGCCGCTCCACAGAGATCCAATGCGCTGGATTCACATGCTAACACAGATGGTGTGAGAGAACTGGCGGTCTGGCGGAGAGAGATCAGGTGTTAGGATGGCGAGATCTCAGCTCGCATCTCAGTTGGAACTTGCTGGTTGGAACAGCTCAAGCATACAAGCCAACAAGCCTGCTGTGCCAGTCAGTCAGTCCAAAAGCACACACTCAAAATTAGCACTTGAACATTTTTAGATCAACATTGAACTTTGTAGTGAGATTGGGAGAAAATCTGTCATGCCTGACATTGCTCTTCAACCTAGAGGGGTCTGGACCCAGTCCAAACAGTACTGCACGGGACAAAGAAATGACATGCGAGACTTCCGCAAAAAATAAACATATGTATAAAATGAAATAAAAGCTACAAAAAATGACCTCATGTTCTTTAATCCTAGAATGTTATTTGTGTTTGCATGAGAGCAACAACAAATGACCCATGTTTACATAAACTGACACAGGGTTGGTGGTTTTTCTGCGGGCAGGAGTGGGACAAAAGGTGATAGATGCATGTGGGAGTGGGACAGGACCTGGCAGAAGCAGAGAGGGACAGAAAAATAAATCCCGTACAGACATTTAGGCCTATTTCAACTCAGATTTAATTCTGTGTAAAGGACCCGTCTAATCCGTATAGCCTGAATTTCTGAAGAAGCACTAGAAGCTTACAGTCGATAGAAAAAGTCTACAACCCCCCAAAGTAAAATCTCAGGTTTATGCGATGCAAAAAAGTAAAATCAAGACAAATTGACAAAAACCTTTTTGGGGGGGTAGTAGTATTTAGTAGAAGTAGTAGTTAAATCAACTCTAAATACACCCAAATAAAGTTCCGTTTTAGAATTACCCTGACATGGGAAGGTATGGATTTCCCACACATAAACGAGATTGAGCTTGGTTTCCTTTTTATCTCACAAAACTGTGTTTTTAATGTTTAGCTGTAAACATTTCTACCTACACATAAAGCACAAATAAACATGATCCTATTGAATCAAGGTTCAAATCAAATGGATCATGTTTTCTTATCTTTGAGACCTTACATAAGGCTTAAAAAAAACTGTTAAAGGCGGATTCTGATGGAGCCAAACACAAAATGCTCACAAAGTCATGTCTCTTTTCTTTACGTGCCATTAAGACATTCATGGAATATTTACAATAAAAACAGACTCCATGGAGGGTGCGACCCACATAGCATCCTTTTGAAAAGCCTCTATTGTGACGGGGGCCAAGGATGAGCGTTGGGTCAAATGTGAAGTGAAGAAGGGCATTAATAGCTAAAGAAGCTGAACATAAAAAGGACCTTGAAGCAAGCCTTCAACTTAACTGACTGCTTTTCTTAGAAAAAGTTGAGTGAGAAAGACTTCAATGCCATCTTCTGTATCTCTCTACAGCAGAACAGACTTTGGCTAAAGACTTTAGGAATTCAACGTTTGAAAAAGCCATAAATCGTTCGATTAATTTGAATGGAACCCAAATTGCACAGGTACGCACACATAGACACAAGTTATAGAATTCTCTGGTGATTTCGGAACTTGCGCAGCAACAACACTAAACGTCGTCATGACAAAGGTGCAGCGTTTAAGATTGCAAAGCTAGAGTACATTTGCGATGTGAACAAGTTCGTTTTGAATTTTTCGCTACACTGTTTGTTCAATGCCATTAACAATGAATTGATCAAGACAATTATGTACTTCTATTTCTAGGACTGACAGTGACCATTCGAACAGTTCATTATAGTTCCGTCAAATGAATGATCGAATTTCAGATAAAAAGTGACAGCCCTAGAGTCGACACATAGTTCTTTTCTTTCAGCAACATAAACAGTAAGTCAGTGTTCTAGTGGTATGTTGTTCCTGCACCTTATTATTAAAATGACCAATAACGTCAATACCAAATGCGATATATATTTAAATTGCATGTCAGAGGAAATATCTGTCTGCAAACAGGTAAGCTACTTCAGAGATCTGATGAAGTTCAGATTTGGACTTAAATAGGTTTAATCATTCCAAAGCAAGACATTCCACTGTGATGATAGGTTTGTAATTTCACTGGCTGTGTACACATGAAATGAGTGCATCCAATGTAGTCCAGTGTATACTAGTGTACCCAATGTGTATGGCAGGGGTACATTTGCTATTGTTTCGCCATCATGCAGACACAGCTAAGTCTGCAATTGTGATGCTCTGCTAAAAGCGGTCGCTGAGAGGCCCAACGTTGAAAAGCCAAGTGCGTTGATAATGTTGCCACTGCCCCTAACCCTAACCCTACCCCAGGTAATGACACTACTCTATAGCTGCCACTGCCCCAGGGTATGACACTACCCGTTAGTTGCCCCAGGTGATGACACTACCCTATAGTTGCCACTGCCCCAGGTAATCACACTACCCGTTAGTTGGCACTGCCCCAGGTAATGCCACTACCCTATAGTTGCCACTGCCCCAGGTAATCACACTACCCGTTAGTTGGCACTGCCCCAGGTAATGCCACTACCCTATAGTTGCCACTGCCCCAGGTAATAACACTGCCCTATAGTTGCCCCAGGGTATGACACTACCCGTTAGTTGCCCCAGGTAATAACACTACCCGTTAGTTGCCCCAGGTAATAACACTGCCCCAGGTAATGACTACCCTATAGTTGCCCCAGGTAATGACACTACCCGTTAGTTGCCACTGCCCCAGGTAATCACACTACCCGTTAGTTGGCACTGCCCCAGGTAATGCCACTACCCTATAGTTGCCACTGCCCCAGGTAATAACACTGCCCTATAGTTGCCTCAGGGTATGACACTACCCGTTAGTTGCCCCAGGTAATAACACTACCCGTTAGTTGCCCCAGGTAATAACACTGCCCCAGGTAATGACTACCCTATAGTTGCCCCAGGTAATGACTACCCTATAGTTGCCCCAGGTAATGCCACTGCCCCTATAGTTGCCCCAGGTAATAACACTGCCCCAGGTAATGACTACCCTATAGTTGCCCCAGGTAATGACTACCCTATAGTTGCCCCAGGTAATGCCACTGCCCCTATAGTTGAAATGGTAGATGGCACACCTTCCTCTGGCTCCTCCTCCTCTGTGGGGGAGTGTAGACGTCCTCGTCCCTCATTGGTCTTCTCCGAGTGGCGCTGAAGGCTCACCACCTCCAGCATGGCGTCCCCCTGACTGCTCCGCTCCGCACCCTGCTAACACAACACACACACTTTAACACACACACTTTAACATCACCACCTCCAGCATGGCGTCCCCCTGACTGCTCCGCTCCGCACCCTGCTAACACAACACACATACTTTAACATCACCCTGCTAACACAACACACACAGTTTAACATCACCACGTCAAGGCACCCTGCTAACACAACACACAGTTTAACATTACCACGTCAAGTGGGGGTGGGAAAAAAATCGATTCTTCGATTTCTCTCTAACGATTCTGTCTCGATCAAAAGTTCAATCAATTTTTTTTGATACATTTTATTTTTTTTTACATCCATTTTGTGTTGAAATGCAAGGTGCATCGATTATTGCATTGTTCATAGAAAGTAATAATTGTGACAAGGAAAAGCTTTTTCTCCAATAAAAAAATAGAGAAGGTAATTCATCTGTTGATTTTCTTTAATTATGAAACACAAAGTAGGAAGTGATTAGCCACCTCTGAGTAGCAAACTCAGATTTGAGACTCTGAGTAGCAAACTCAAATGTTTTAAAAATCGAGATGCATCGATAATCGTTTTATCGGTTTAGAATTGATAATCGATAATCGGTTTAGAATCGATAATCGGTTTAGAATCGAATCGTTGACCTCTGAATCGGAATCGAATCGAATCGAATCGTGAGGTGCCAAGAGATTCCCACCCCTAACGTCAAGGCACCCTGCTAACACAACAGACACAGTTTAACATTACCAGGTCAAGGCATACACACTGACAAACCCCACACGCACAATGTGTTAACATGCTACCAATACTGATTACATTTAAGCTTATTTGCTATTTCTCAATGGAAGGACATAAATCGAAAGCTTAATTTCTGAAAACCTTCATAGTCACTTATAGTTGTTCAAGTAAGTGTACCTCAATACATAACCTATTCTGTTTTGTCAAAAGACTATTTTATACTTTTATACTTAAGATGTGTTTTAGGCAGCAGGTAATTTAACACACAAAATAAAGCATATACTTATTATGTCCTCTGACGTGGCTGACCAGAACTAAGAAAGGGAACACACAGCCCCCTATGCTCCACACTGCACTACACCAGACACTGAATACTGTTTTCCTCTGAAATGGGTCCAGTACTAGCCTGCTACTCTGACTCAGTTTTATTCTTCTGAGTTCTTTGTACATCTAGGAGCACCTGTGATGGTATGACTTCATCTCTCTGGCAGTATGGCATCACCGATTTAAGGGTTCGTTGGTCCTGGGCATCTATGGCACGTAGTTCTGCGCCATCAAGCTCATCAATCAGTCATAAGACTCCAAAGATCAACCAGACCAAACTGACATGACGCAGAGATGTCCCTATGCTCCACACTGCACTACACTGTCAGTCATAAGACTCCAAAGATCAACCAGACCAAACTGACATGACGCAGAGATGTCCCTATGCTCCACACAGAACTACACTGTCAGTCATAAGACTCCAAAGATCAACCAGACCAAACTGACATGATGACGCAGAGATGTCCCTATGCTCCACACATAACTACACTGTCAGTCATAAGACTCCAAAGATCAACCAGCCCAAACTGACATGACGCAGAGATGTCCCTATGCTCCACACTGCACTACACTGTCAGTCATAAGACTCCAAAGATCAACCAGCCCAAACTGACATGATGCAGAGATGTCCCTATGCTCCACACATAACTACACTGTCAGTCATAAGACTCCAAAGATCAACCAGACCAAACTGACATGATGACGCAGATATGTCATGGGAGGGGCTCGTGCCTCTGGAGGGGCACATACATCACCCCCGTTGGGGTCATTCATTTTTTACATTTACATTTTACATTTTTTTTTTACATTTACACTGATGGCACACTGCACATCAGGAGCAATTAGGGGTTCAGTGTCTTGCTCAAGGACACTTCGACAACCTTCTGATTACTAAACGACTTCTCTACCTCCTGTACCACTGTCGCCCCCGTATTTGTGTTTGTATCAAATGACCCCAATGACCTTTCTCTAAAATGGTGTGGACTGGCTAAGGAAGCAGTGGAGAACAGTTCCATGGGGTGAACATAGTAAAAAAAGATAGATTTGTTGAATTTACTATACGTAAACACATTTTAGTTCAAGGTTTCATATCCCTCTCAGGGAAAAGGCTATGTGATGAAGAAACCTAACAGGCCTCTCTCAAAGGCAGACTCTTCTTCATTTCGTAGCTCACCATAAACATGGTGAATGTGTGTGTTTCGACTTTGCCCAATCTGTAGTGTCTACTGCATATGGGTTTGGTTTTTAGCATGAAAAATCATGGTTAAATGCTTCCCCATGAACACCCAATGCACTTGCCTATGTTAGAACCCTCTTCCTGTCAAGTACCCTGAAACGGTCTTCATTATTACTGCCACAGTTAAAGTGAATAAAGCAAAGCTGAATTAACTATTATTGACAATTTTGCTGTCTGTGAGAGATGACATACATATTTTATGTGCGTTTTTCATTTGATGAGCGTGGGAACATGCACAAGTTAATTCCTGCAGAAGATAAGATTCTTCAATACCCATTTTATGTTTAGTGCATCACTTTCTGTTTCCTATACCTCCAAAGATAGTCACCTTTGTAAACCACCTTGGGGCCAAGGCATCAAATAGAATTACAAGAAGAAATCAAACTCTACAACAGCAGGAGAAGAGTAAGGGAGACCGTGGGAAGGAGGGAAGGGAGGGAGGGAGGGAGGGACAGAGTGAGTGTGATAAGGACAGACAGAGAGGAGGGACAGACAAGACCGAGGGTGCAAACGAGATGTAGACATTAATAAAGAAGGGAGAGAGCTATGGTGAGATGGAGGGAGGGAGGAAGAGAGAGACTACGCTCGGAGCACAGGCGTTTGGCTGCAGAGTGGAGTAATGGGGTTCAAAACAATCAGTTAAGAATTGCTTGACACTCCTGTCTTTTACAACTTGATGTTTGTCAGCCCATCAGTCAGAGTGTGCTGTTGGAGCTTTTGAAGGACACACAAGTTCGACAGCAGGAGGCTTCCTATCTCAACAGCCAGAACTCGACCACACCAAAAACCCCAACTAAGTATTCTCTAAAACCATGCCAAATGAGGAACAATCGAAATAAAAAAGAAGGAAAAAAAATCAATAATAACAATAAAACAGTAAGGCTGGATTGGGCTGTGCGTTTGCTAACACCATAATATTATCTTTTAATTAGCTTTAAACTAGTGTGCCGGCACTCGTCTTTGCAGTGATGAGATAACTACAGAGGCACTAAGGCAGCCATTCAGACTGCAGCACTAATTACTTCAGTGTGATAATCAGAGCCTGTCTCTTATTAGTCCCTCCAACACAAAGCCCACGTTTAACGCTCCACCGATTCTGGATAGGGTGTGGGTGCATGCGTGTGTGTGTGTGTGTGTGTGTGTGTGTGTGTGTGTGTGTGTGTGTGTGTGTGTGTGTGTGTGTTTCTGGAGAGGGAGGGCTTTACACACTCAACCACACCAGAAGGGTCACACTCAGTTTAGGATTTAGCTTTTAGTATTGCCAGTGGGCATCTCTACAAATGAATTCATTTTTGAAATAGTTTTTTTTAAGATATTGTTTACATTTTTATATTGTGGTGTTATATTGCCTCAGTGAAAAAAAAGTTGCAAATCCAAACGATAAATGACCAGTACTAGTTACCCGTTTGAAATCTTTCGATTCTCAAGGAGAGCCTTGTGTTGTTTGCTTACGTTGTTTGTTTTATGATTTGTTGCTCTGTGATTCTGAGCTGAACAGTATAATGCCATACCTGTTTGAGTTTCAGATAGAAGGTCTCTGAGAAGGTCTTGCGGCTGAAATACCAAAAGCGCTCGTTGGATGGATAGACACGCACCAGTGCCTCCATCAGGAAGCGGACGGGCTCTACAACCTCCGTCACCACTAGGTCCACAGCAACCGTCATGAAGACTTGCTTATCTGGAGAGGACAGGAGACAGCTTATGTCAGCATTAACACTGCCACCACCACATCACGCTCTCCTGTTTCCAAACAGCACAGACTTTACTATCTGTGTGGCCATTTTGAAAAACTACTAAAAAGTATAAAAACATTACAATGAATAGAGAAAGGACAGAAATGGCGGTCAAATATAACTATTTAAATAACTGTTTTCCATCTTCTTTTTTCTGTAAAGCTGGATTTAAAAGTATCAGAAAAAAAGAGCAGTTCGGTTAAATGATGTTAACATCTAAAAGGCCGTGCAGCAGAGAATAAAGCCGCTAATAAAACATCAACAGAAACAACAACTGGGGTATCAACAGAAAACTGAAATATTTCAGGCAGGGAGAAAATGACTCCATAGAAATGGTCAGGCGCTGTCTCTAGGACATCCAAAGGAACCAAACCTCTGCAATATCTCAGGGGGAAAAAATAGAATTGTTTTTATTCCCTTTCCCAGGACGGATTTGTGCTGAATTACTCCGAGGATAAGGCATGATAGAAAGGAAAGGAGCAGGAAGAGGAACGAGGGAACAATAACCTATTTCACACAGACGGAGTTTTATTATTTCAATTAACGTGGAACAGGCAAAGCAAACCCCAAAACTTGACTGGAAGAGATCCCAAAATAGATTCCCCATCAGCATGGTCGGGCATTAAAACACTAGTTTTTTTAAGGAGATAGGGTGAGTGCAAGCAGTGTCTACTCAAGCTTTCAATGCCACAGTGTTTCGCCAGGAACCTCAAGATCGATGACAGGAAGCAAAGAAAAGGCCAAAAGCAATTTAGCTGGCTTGGGCTTTGGATTTCATTTTCTATGGATTCAGCTAAAGGTTACTAAGCAAAGCTTGCTGTGTGTACTGTGCCGTGCAACACACTGCTTCAGGTCTGGCAACCAGTGTGTCACAATATAGCAAGGCATGAAATGGAAACGCACTAAGGCAAAAGATCACCACAGCACACACCAGCTGTACACTTTATAAGGATCCAGTGCCAATGCACATGATTGAAGATTGAAAATCATTTCCACAAATATGAGAGCTAAATCCCAAAAGGGTCCAATCCATAAAATACGTAATGAATACATGAATACTGTCACAAAATCATTTTAGATGAAGGAACCGCAAATAGCTTTGTGTCCTAACAAAACTACAAAACAACAAGTACTCCATCTTAGCCCACCTCTGTGTCTCTCCTTTTAGCTGAGTGATGTGTGTTCAGGCACTCTGAGACTTGACTCAGGCTCTCTGTGCTTCCCTGAGCTTGCTCACTCATCCCCACCTGTCCTCCACCCATGCTACTACCCCCCAACCTCACCCTCACCCTCACCCTCACCCTCTACAACCAGCTCCAGTCAGCCAGGTCCTCCAGCCATGCTACCCCCCAACCTCACACTCACCCTCATCCTCTACAACCAGCTCCAGGCAGCCAGGTTTGCCTCTCAGCATTTCTGACTTTCTTACTGCTTGATACAATAACTACAGCAGATCAAACGCTCAGGCTTATGCCCAACAGAGAATGCCTCCAAAAACCACAAACCACCACAAACCCACCCTCTTACCGACAAGGGAGTAATCTAGAGCTCCTAAAACCTCCTTCTTGTTTTCCTAGAACAAGCCTTATTACCACCTCTCTGACAAGAGGTTTGCTGGCTGTCAGCATTATTAGATTTTAATATAAATAAACATAAAACCACCTTCTGAAGTCAAGCAAAGTAAATGGTGTGCCAAAGAAACAATTACTGTTAGTATAGTGAGTAACTACCCTCTCTTTAACGTCACGTTAATCCGTCAAATACAGCCAACAGACTGCTAGTCTACACTCTCAACCAGATTAAGATTTCAGCTCAAAAGTGTCCACATAAAAATGATCGCTAAGCAGTAGTCAAGTCTTTGAAGGAGAGTCTATAGAAGTCAGTCGTACTACGCCGGGTCTGCTTGTTTGACAGGCTTTGGACACCGTTGGTGCCTAGCCCAAGTTGTTAGGTAACCTGTCAAGCAAAGTCTGTCTGGGGGTGCCTATTCGGAGTCTAAATATGATTTTCTTCCTGGGCCTCTTGCCTCAGCAGGCCTGGACAGCTGGTTGACACATGACGCAACAAGCTTTGAATACATCTGCATATGTTTAATATGTGAATATGGCTTTTCACACCGGGAGGTACCAGCAGCTGTCAAAACAAAAGGAGCATGCGGGAAGCAAGTGTTGGAACAGTCTGAGGCATGCTATGCTATGCTAGCTGTTAACAAGGATAACAAGGGGTCAGAGATACTCAAATGAGCTGGTCCAAAAAGCGCATGTCAAACAGACAGACATGGGGCAGACCTCGTGGATCTGGTCAGAAGACATGCCGAACTCTTCATGAGATGACCCGGGGGAAACAAAGGTAGGAGGAGGAGGAGGAGGAGGAGGAGGAGGAGTGGCTCACCCTTAGGTGTGTCTTCATTCAGCATCTGGAAGGCAGGGATGTTGGGGTCCCAGGTTCCTGTGATCACATAGGCCTTCCCATCGGCACTGTTCCCCATGGACTCCTGCACTCACAAACATCATTACATTTTACATTTACATTTAGTCATTTAGCAGACGCTTTTGTCCAAAGCGACGTACAAGGGAGAGAACAGTCAAGCTAAGAGCAATAAAAAACATGGTGTAACAATAAATACTACTTTACATAAGAATTATAAAAACGAACTAGAAAGGAAAAAGAAGTGCAGGAATGTAACTGCTGAAGTGCAAGTTAAGCGCTAGTCAAGGTGCCAGTTAGGAAGGGAGGTGCTCTCTGAAGAGTTGGGTCTTCAAAAGCTTCTTGAAGGTAGAGAGGGACGCCCCTGCTCTGGTAATACTAGGCAGTTTGTTCCACCAACGTGGAACTACAAATGAGAATAGTTTGGATTGCCGTGCTTGCACAGACGGCAGTGCCAAACGACGCTCACTAGACGAGCGCAGTGTCCTGGGTGTGACATTTGCCCTTACAAGAGCATCATCATCATCATCATCATAATGTCAATTTCAGGATCAATACACCACCCAGCAACTGTCACTGTCATCTTCACAAACAAACTATTTGAATAGAGGGGACAGACCCAACTAACATGGACAGAAAACAAGATTGAATAGATGCGTAAACAAAGAAGGGCATCATGTAATGCTTTTTTGATAACTAGAGCACATTCATTTTCAATTCAGCTTCATAACATGAAACCAACGCCTCACCTGGGTGTGTCTGATCAAAAAGGTGGCCATTTTGTGTCAATTGTTTTGGGGAAGGCACGCTCCCATGTCCTGGCATGGCGTGGTATGTGCAGACAGATTCTACACGGCTAAAGCCCCATTGGGCCCTGATACAGAGCACAGAAGGATAAGTTGCACTCTTCTGACTTATGCATATGCGTTTGTGGGAGGGTCGTGAGAAAAAAGTGGGAGTTTTTGGGCAAATTATGAGGAGGAAAGGCACAAGGCGTGTCTGATAAAACTGAGGAGGACATCTTTCTGCGGTGAAAGTTTTCCACCTTTTAAAAGCAGGCGTTATCCAGATTGCGCGTCAGATGCGTGAATAGGAGAAACTTCCAGAAACAATGGATCAGTATTCTGAGCATCAGTTTAAAAACAACCCTTACTTTTGTGGCCTTTTTAAGTCTTGCCATTGCTTTTCTAACTTCATCCACTTCCCTAGGTGTATATGCCTGCTGCTACATTACTGAATGTGTCTGATATAGCTGCACAAATAGTCCGGTGTTGTAGAATTACTGCCCTGTGGTATCACTCTGTGTCTGGTGACACCTTATTAGCATGTATATCCATTTCCTGATCGCTTTTTGATTCATTTAAATGTCAGCGCTTCCGTGATTCCATTCAATTTCGCCCCGGATTGAATGATACTGTTCAGTGGCGGGCGTCGCAAATTATGGTTAGAGGGTGGTGAAATGCGTTGGCTACGTTGAGCTGCAAAAACGAGGTTCACATTCAACGTCAAATGAAGGGCACAGCGTGCGCGCCCTGTGGACTGCCACTCTCTTAACGTACGTATACATCTGCCCCAGAGTTTAGAATAACCCTGATCAATGCATCTTTCTCCTATTTCCCCTTCGAAAATAGCCTAACGTCATTATGGAGATGCAATGAAGATAGGCCCTGCTGACCGGCATGTATTGGCATGTAGCCCTGGTTAAATGAGACCTTCTTAAACTTATTTTTCTCTTTTTATTCAACTCAGCTAATAGTTTCCCAAGTTAATAAAGTTAACAAACATAATAGAAAAGGGAGTGGACACATATGCACACATAGGACCGCTGGAATAGAGCAAAGCCTTCGTGGGACAGGTCAAACAGTGAAGTGATTTCTGGGTGTGTCATCATTGAATTTTTGCGTCTTCTAAGGCGATCATAACACGGGAATTCTGATGTTTGCTGTGACGACAAGTGTACTGTCAAACTTTACGTTTATACAGCTCAGAAATGCACTACGCTTGTGGTTTAATTTGTTTGTGGGAAGTTATTAGGTTAGTGGGAAGTATTTACTTTTGTGGGTGGAACAGGCTTGAACTTGCTGAGAGGTTATCATTTCAACACGAGATGCTGATGATGATGATGACAAATGAATAGTTTCAATACTTTCATTCTAATATGCACTGATCCATATGCAGATATATCCATATGCCCATATCATGCACCATGTTATGTTGGCCTCAGAAGACACAAATTCAACTACAACCCCCAGAAATGATTATACCCTTTCATCTGTCCCACACAAAGGCTTTGCTCTATTCTAGCGGTCCTATGTGAGTATATTTGTAAATAACACTTCTGCTCAGCCACTCCCTTTGATGTGGCCTTATTTGAGCCATATCATGACGCCACAGTGCCTAACGCGGAGCTCACTGCCTTTCAAATTAGGGCCCCCCCCCATGTTGAACCATAAGACTTTCTACTCTAATAACCACCTCAGCTGAAGGAGTCAAGTGTGCTGAAACGGATAGAGGCACACTAGACACTCCCATGGCTGACAGTGTGCCATTAAAGGCTCTGCACAGGCAGCTCATTAGCCACTTCCGCCCCAAACCCATAAATTCTTGGAAAACAATTAAGGCTTGTGTAAGCTGCTAATTGTCCCCCCATCTGAATTGCAAACACTGGGCTCTGGAAGCAGACTGGGGTGGGGGCTGAGGCAGGCAGGGAAAAATGTGTTGCTAAGGTCCAGGTATCCCCATGGTTACGACACAATTAAAAAAAGAAAAAAAAGTTTCATTGGTTGTGTCAGTACTGCTGACGGCTTTCTCAGAATCAAACAGATGGGAAGACGGCCAGAAAGACAGAGAGGTGGGGCAGAGAGACTGAGTATCACAGCAACCGCTCAATGAGTCTCACCATGTCCAGGAGATGCATATCATTATTGCGAACCTTCTGGCCTGGGCTTAACAGCATGCCGAAACACCTGCACGTACACACCATCGCACACAGAAACACACACAAAAACACACACACACACACACACACACACACACACCATCGCACACAGAAACACACACAGAAACACACACACAAACACACACACACACACACACCATCGCACACAGAAACACACACAGAAACACACACACAAACACACACACAAACACACACAAAAACACACACACAAACACACACACACGACAAGACAAGAGACAAAAGGCTATTACTCTAGGCTATTACACTCACACAGAATCAGATATATTAATACACAGAAATGTCTTTGTAGTGACATATTTGTACATATTGTAACGACATATGTAACATTTTTCTGTTAGTTATTTTGCATAGAATACATGGTACTCTTTTAGTATCAGTATATCTTTTTTTGCCATCCGAATGACTGTTCATTTCACAGTGGTATAGACTGAGCCATTCCTGTTTCATGCTATGAAGACTGCGCCACCATGTGGTCACTCATGGCAAAGCAACTTAGGCTGGCACACTTCTCCAATTGCCTTCATACCCCAGCAATGCCAAGTTCACATACAGACTATTTTATAATGAAATAACAACAGTTCTCAAACACATAGACTGGTTTGGTTTGAGCACACTCCAATGCCAGACTACAGACAGAAATTTCACCCCAGAATTTGCTAAAAATATCTTGGCTGTGGAAAGATTAAAAAAAAAAACACACTCTCACAGATTTCACTGCTTTTTTATTCCATTGTTTCCACATGCCTATTAACCAGAAATAACAATAGCAACGTATCCAAAACAGTTGGATGAAGATGACTTCACATCAACCGACACTTGTGCCGGCCACAACTGTCTGTTTAGCTAGTTCAGCTCCTGTTCCACCTGCACCTCTGTGCCAGGATGTCACTGTCTCAACGGACCGCACACGCAGACACACACAATACTAATGGCTCTCAGCATTTGGACAGTTTTAACAGTCAAAATCCCTGGCTATTAGGGGCAACGCACTGCTTGGGGACCCCTCTGGAGTTTGGAAGGTTTTCCTGTTAGTTTGTTGTTCAGAGAAACTAGCAACTAACTAGAAGAGCAGGTTACACAGTAAAATCACCTGTGGTCAGGTGCACAAGACGGTCCCCACAAATAGCCAAATAGCAAATAGGATGATAAAATGACTAGTTAAAAGACTTCACCAGTCAATGGTTAGGTGTCCTGACTCTAAAGGTCAGGTTTAGGCTAGACTAACCTCTCAATCACCAGCTCCTTGTTGTTCATTTGATGAACAGTGACCGACACCTTCTTCTGGACGCCCTGTCTCAGCTTGAAGTAGTACTTCTCCCTGTCCTTTGGCACTGGACTGGACACAGAAATGAAATGCAACAATGGAGGGTATCACCCATTATCACTGACATCTTGTCAGAAGTGAAAGGGATCCTTCTATGTACCCGCAAACACCCCCAACAAATCTACTCAGACTACAAACAGGTCAAATTTTCCCACAATCAGGAGAACTGCATTTACGTCAGGACAAAACCTAAACATGGATAAGATCAAGTTTGAAAAAGAAAATGTAAAATATTAGCTGACATTTTTAAATCTAGTAGGTTAATTCCATATTCAAGACTTAAGCACCATGAGCACAAACTTGCCCTTCAGAATGTTTTGCTTGTTCCTTTAGAAGAATTTGCATTCTAAATGTCACCCATGTTGTTTTATGCAGTGACACCATTCCTGCGGCTGCGGCTGCGGTTCGGCGAGCGGGTCACCAGCTAACCTGAAGTTGCCTTTGCCGTCGTCCTCTCGCACCTCCATGGAGACGGTGAAGCTGTAAACATCCCCCTCCGGCGACATGGGCAACGCCGAGTCCCTCACATCTGGTGCCGACTTTGATGAGCGCTTAAACGCCGTAGAGAAGCTGTACAATATACGGCTAACCTGCAGAGGAGAGGGGTGGGGGGAAAACAGAGCAGAGAGAGAACATTGGAAGAAGAACGAAAAGAAAAAAAGATAAGGGAGAAGAGAGAACGAGGGATTTGGAAAAGTGGAGTGAAAAGCACATGAGAGTGCAAAAGAAAGTGAGAGATTAAGAGGGAAGGACAGAGTCCAACAACATCAGAGTGACAGAGACACACAGTAAAGAACAGTAGGGAAACCCAAATAAGAGCGAGGGGGGTATGGGGTAGGCGAGGAAAGAATGAGGAAAAAACACAATCCATGGCCTCTCTTCTGGTTGGGCAGATACGGATCATACCCCCATGAGTAACCCGATTAAGAACCCAAACTCACGGCCTCTTTGATGTGACAGGAGAAGACGTGGATCTGGAAGTCCTCAGAGCTGCGGTAGCTCTCGGTGAAGGAGAAGCAGTCGCTCTCCAAGACGCCCTCTTTCCCCCGAGCGCAGAACAGCACCTTATAGATGGGGAAGGAGGCGATCTCCGTGCCTGAGGCCTGGTCCACGATCCTGTAGCATCACAGGAGGGGACAACTTTCTTTTGAGACACAATGACATTCTGTGCGTGTCAAGATTGCCAATCCTATTTATCAATATTATTAGCCCAAAATGTATTATCATACTATATCATACAACACAAGTTCACTTGTTGATTGTTTATGTGGAAACATTGAATTTTCCATATTGACCAGTCAGATTTATTGGCAAATATTCAGAATTACCAAACAGTAATACCAGAATACAGCCCGTTGCTGTTGCATCCTGCTGCTCAGGTTCTGTGGTTGGGCAGTTATGTTGTTGAGTTTAGCAATTGTGGGCTACAGACAGCGCATGTTGTACTGTGAAGGAGGGTCTTTACGGATTCCGGGTACAACGCGTGGCGTGTGTGTTGCGGCTGTTACCAGCCGGTTGTGTGTTTGTTAATTGTATTCTTCTGCTCGGGATTTATGGTCGGGCGGTTGGTAAATTGGTTAGGTTGTTGGGTATGAGTATTTGCATGTGACAGGATTGGCCGCTGTGGGAAGTCCCCAACTAATAGCACAAGGAATTTACCATATTTTCCCCTTTGTATAACTAAAATTAAAATGAGAATGTCAAAAGTGCCTTAATCTAGCCCCGGACTCCTGAGGGTTCATTTGTGTCCACATGTGTGTGTACAGTGCAGTGTGTACTGCCTGTAATGTGTGTATCCATACGTGTGTGTGTGTGTACAGTGTGTACTGCCTGTAATGTGTGTATCCATACGTGTGTGTGTGTGTGTGTGTGTGTGTGTGTACTGCCTGTAATGTGTGTATCCATATGTGTGTGTGTGTGTGCAGTGTGTACTGCCTGTAATGTGTGTATCCATACGTGTGTGTGTGTGTGTGTGTGTGTGTGTACTGCCTGTAATGTGTGTATCCATATGTGTGTGTGTGTGTGCAGTGTGTACTGCCTGTAATGTGTGGGTCCATACGTGTGTGTGTGTACTCATCTGACCTGACACATCCTTCAGGAACGTTTGGCACGTGGAGAACGACGGGGATGGGGACGGCGCTCTCAGCTCTCAGCGTTGCCATGGCTTTCTGGGCCTCCGACTCGCTGCGTGGCGCCTTCACCCAGGTGCAGCCCAGGTAGGACAGCTTGCTGAACTGGACACTGTCCTCCTCAGGAGCAGAGCTGTCCATTGACCCTGCATCTAGTGGTCAGCGGTGGGAGGAAATGTTAGCAGAAAACCCGGAGGCATGATATCCAAAAACAAAAACATACATAGACGAACAGGTGATTCTTTTTCTTTTCCTTTTACTTGACCCACTTTACACAAACAAATATATAATTGTATACAGTATACAATTTAATTCAACAACATCTCACTTCAATTATTGATGTTTAGAATGACCTACATTGAGGATCCAATGACTGAACACTAAACAACTCGCAAAACAGTCTTCATAATTTTGCTAGGCTGGAACCCTACCATTATGAGGTTGCATGTCTACATTGGAGGAGAGTTATTAATATACTTCAAACTTGGAGAAACAATTAAATGATTTAACTGATGGGATCTTAAGTCAGAGTTAACCATGCTCTTTCAACCAACAGACCTGCTTTTCACATAAACACTCTGCACCAATCAGCTACTGACTCTTGGTACACATCCAATGTATATGGAATATAGATTTTGTTGCTAATTTTGCCTAGACAACTACAGCCAAAGCTCTTACCAATTGCCAATATAATTACAATGCCTGTAGAAGACAAAACTGTTGTTCATGGGTCCCTTTCCAAAGGAGCAAACATTTTTAAAAGAACACTTTCACTCTACTGTCAAAATATTTGAATATATTTCAGGCACTGGGCTCTGTAAAGCACCTTGCAACAATTGTATTGTTTGGGTGCTATTGAATTGAATTGAATTGAATTGAATTGAATTGAATTGAATTGAATTGAATTGAATTGAATTGAATTGAATTGAATTGAATTGAATTGAATTGAATTGAATTGAATTGAATTGAATTGAATTGAATTGAATTGAATTGAATTGAATTGAATTGAATTGAATTGAATTGAATCGAATCGAATTTGGTTAATACCAGTAGGGCAGAGGTCCAGGGTCAGACTTGGGGGCCGTTCCTGGGAGGCGGAGGCGACTGCAGTCTGGGGGTCTCCTGTGCGCTCATCTTCTCTTGCAGCCTCTCTCCGGTCGTCTCGTATCACATCATCCTCCAACACCTCCTCCATCGCCTTCTGCAGCTGCTCACTGCCATTCCAGGACATCTGGAGAGGAGCAGACACACTGGGGTTAGAGGTGTCAGGGGTACCTGTGAGGTGTGTGTGTGTGCTGTGTTCTGTGTGTGCTGTGTGTGTGTGTAGAAAGCTGGGTTTGGACTGAAAAACTGAAATAAATGTCCAAGATGCTTATGATATTATGCATGTAGGCTATATCCGTTTCACAAGATGTATTTCAGTGGCTCACGTCATTCCCCATCTAACCCGTTTGAGCCGTTATGGTTGATCAGACCAACATCTGACACTCATGGTTCTCAGGACTTTCCTCTCTGCACAACGCCACATGGCAGAGAACAGAATGACAGAGTTCTTTGCAGAGAACATAATGACAGAGTTCTTTGCAGAGAACATAATGACAGAGTCCATGGCAGAGAACAGAATGACTGAGTTCTTTGCAGAGAACAGAATGACTGAGTTCTTTGCAGAGAACAGAATGACTGAGTTCTTTGCAGAGAACAGAATGACAGAGTTCTTTGCAGAGAACAGAATGACAGAGTCCATGGCAGAGAACAGAATGACTGAGTTCTTTGCAGAGAACAGAATGACAGAGTTCTTCGCAGAGGTCTGATGGAAAATCCCTACAGTTTATGCAAAAAGGGACCCTGATTGCGTGCAAACAAATCACAGTATCCATCTTGACACTCTGATATTATGCAACCAGAACAGAAGTGACTTCTGTGATTTAAACTAATGTCCCTTGTTGTCAAACATTCTTTCACTGACATAAAAGATTATCAATGCTAGAAAGAATTAACTGTTAATAAAACTATTGCTATAAGCTGTACGGTCCATCCAGGATTTTGCGATCTTGCGTTTTCACAATTTCAGGCAAATTCAAGGATTGCAATTTCAAATTACTCTTATTACCACAATATTTCCACACAAAAAAAAAGCAAAGGCATGGAATTTCTGCATTATTTGCAATTGATTTTATTTAACTCAAAATAACTGCAACTTTGAAGGTACAGTATAGAGGATTTAGGGTGATTTATTAGCAAAAATGGAATATCGTATTCATAATTATCTTTTCATTAGTGTACCTGTGCCCATCAACCCCACCAAAATCTGTTTTCAGGTATGTTTCATTAATATTGACTTGATTTATAAGGGAGATCTATTGGGAAAATGCTCATTTTTTTTAGATGTACTCATTACGTCACATACATTTTAGAATATAAAATAAAGATATTTTCTGGCATGGGCTTAATTGGTACTGTGTCACAATTTAAGCCCATGTGTGTTCCAAATTAGCCCACATCATGATTTATTGACAAAATATGAAAAAAAATATTCTTTACAAATCATTAAAAACAGCAACATATTTATTAAGTAACATGTAACATGTTCAGGGGGGGGGGTGGGGGTTACTAATGTTTGTTCTCTCTCTCTCTCTCTTCACTCACCTGAACCAATAACCCATCAAATCAAAAACATATTTAATGCAGAACAGCTCATAAACAAGGGATAGATTGTACTGATTTCATTTCTTTTTGTGGAGGGAGATAAAAAAGGGCCACCACCCTCCAGGTAGGCCTGGCAAAGGTTGCACCTGCGTTCAACATCTTCAAACTTCTCCCGCAAAGGTAGATTGTAAGTGCTGTTCGGGCCTCTGTCAAGGTTCATCACCACGTACCTCTCTTCATCAGGTGGTGTTGATGCATTAAGGGTGTTTGCGTAATATAATAGGCTGCCGGCCTTTACCTGAACATTAGCGCATAATACACACCCCTCTCTATTGACAAGTCCTCATCACTTATTGGGACATTGGCTCTTTCTTCCTCCTCGTGTACTTCGTCTTCCTCCTTGTCAGTATTGGTCGTTTTCATCCTTTTCTTTTCCTGTTTTTGTACTACGTTGATTTAGTTTGCCTTCACTGCAAGGCTCAGGGACACATGGGAGGTGTGGCCATCAAATACTAAAAATCCTGGGTGGGTGATGTCATGTCTGAAAACCGAGCAGAGTCTTTTAGGAAGAGGTTTGTGAAATAGTTTAAAGACTCCCATCTTCTCCGTCCAACCATGGTGCGTTCTGGACCACCATGACACCAAGAATTGTAAAAAATGTTTCCCTTTCTAGACCGTGTATGGTGGCAGGATCTGGCCAGCAGCACACTCCCCGTGATCCAGACTGTTCTCTGTTCTTCCCCACCTTCACCCGTACTCTGGTACGCATATCACATCCCTTTGGAGCCAAGACGTTTCCTGAGGACACATCAGTGACAAATCCTGTCTCCTCTACATTGTAGATATATTTTGGGGATGTCTGCGCAATCCATTTCCTTTTGGAGCATCTCAAACCAGTGGGTGAATATGCCAGTACCAGCTGAGGCCCTGACTCTAGCCACAGGAAACTGGTCCCACTTGCAAACGGTCAGCTCAGGATGGTCTTGGAGAAAAAGGTCAAACTATTTTCTCCCTGGTCACCCATTGGTGAATGGGCTCAGAATTGAATCCTCAACCAGATCTAAAAGGTCTGCTCATGTGACGCTCCAACCCATCACACAGGACCTGTAAGGATTTTAAAAAGACATGGACACGTTAGAGTACGCCATCTTTAGATCACATCATAAACTTCACGTGTCATTCTATCATGTATTCAAGATCACATCATAAACTTCACATTTGTCATTCTATCATTTATTCA